>NC_084554.2:28030000-28182500 GCF_033978685.3 Nerophis lumbriciformis | reverse complement strand
TTCCAGACTGCTGATCCATACTTTTTTTCAGAGCTTGTACTACATTGGGTGAAATGAGTGTAAAGGTGACTATATGGGTTTTATTTTACGTTTTGAGGGCTCTAATAATATATTGGGACATTTTGTCTAATGCTTGAACAATCACTGTTATCTTTACCAGCTCCTCTAAATATGTTTTTGCTGAAGCGCTTCAAAATATTGTGTTTATAGTCCAAGCTCTGGCTTCATAAATATGTTAATGCTGGATATTTGATACTACTATTGACGTATGGAGTCTGGAGTTCACTTTGGGTTGTGCGCTAGCCTGTCAGTATTGCATCGTCTGCTTAATAAGACTGCCACTGTTTGTGTTTTCTCACAGTGTTTACTTGTGTGAATAAGAGAAATAGAAAAAAACAAAAGGGATGAAAACATAGAGGACCAATAATATAGAATGCCCGCTGAAATAATTCCTCTTATAGCCTGAGGGGTTTTCAGGAGTAAATGGGCCGTGACGATTATTTTCATAAAAAGCAATAAAGAGCAGTGATTATAAAAATGCCAATAAGAATTCATCTTTCAGAAATCTATAAAGCCATTACGTTCTTAATTAAAAAGATGAGCAGATAAGTCTGAGAAAATTGCATTTCCCCGCACAGGCAACTGTGAAGCCTCTTGTCTCGTGTTTGTTTTGCAAATTCTTCAAAAAAAAAAACATTAACTCTGAAATATTAATCCAATCTATGGTATTGATAGGAATTCCCCCCTTCCATTAAAAGACAGGGGTGTGTACTTCATTCGCACATGCTTCATTAGCCACACCTCACTTGCAGAGCTACTGGGTCATTAAGCTGCTGCGTTTGCAAGCACACACACATTTCCATTAGTTAGGAATTCATTATGATTCATATTTAGTTGTGCTTAACATAACTACACAGTCAACCTTGCCTTAACAAAACCTTGAAATCAAATCTTCAACAGAGACTATGGGACCATATACTGTATTGTTTAAATGAGCAAAGCAAGGAATAACTGCATTGACCAGAATAATACACAGTATTTTTTCATAGAACATGTCTTAAAAAGGATAGCTCATCTAATATTCACGATGTACATTTTTAAACATGCAAAACAACAAATGGTGCCAAACAAAAAGCTTTCAAGCAAGCTTTTCTTATTGTCACTCACACACAGAAGTGACATGAAGAAAGGCAGAGACCAGTATCAAAGGTTGGGCAAGTTCGCAAACAACAGAAGAAGAGTTACGACTTAAATTTGTTTAAGATATTTTTTTTTCCAAGATTTGTCAATGAAGTGGTGTATTGAAATTAAGGTTGTACGATATACCAGTATTAGTATAGTACCGCGATACTAATGAATCATATTCGGTACTATACCGCCTCTGAAAAGTACCGGTCCCCAAATTTGTGGTATCACCCAAAACTAATGTAAAGTATCAAACAACAGAAGAATAAGTGATTATTACATTTTAACAGAAGTGTAGTTAGAACATGTTAAAAGAGAAAGTAAGCAGATATTAACAGTAAAAGAACAAGTAGATTAATATTTCATTTTCTACCACTTGTCCTTAATAACGTTGGCAACATAATAGAATGGAAAATGACACAATATGTTACTGCATATGTCAGCAGACTAAATGAGGAGCCTTTGTTTGCTTACTTACTAATAAAAGACAAGTTGTCTTGTATGTTCACTATTTTATTTAAAAACAAACTTGCAATAAGAAACATGTGTTTAATGTACCGTAAGATTTTTTGCTAATATAAAGCCAATAATGCAATTTTTTGTGGTCCCCTTTATTTAGAAAAGTACCGAAAAGTATCAAAATATTTTTGGTACCGGTACCAAACTATTGGTATCGGGACAACACTAATTGAAACACATGTGAAGCAGCCAAGAAATGATTTCACACAATCAACTTTTTTGTACGCCCCACTTTTTGTATGATACAGTTTTTAATGACAATATTGGCCACAATTTCAATAATTTTCTGCATGTCAAACCATTATTATATATATATATATATTTTTTTTTTTAAGTGCCAATGATTGTCACACACACACTAGGTGCGGTGAAATTATTCTCTGCATTTAACCCATCCCCAGAGGGGAGCAGTGAGCAGCAGCGGTGGTCGCGCCCGGGAATCATTTGGTGATTTAACCCCCAATTCCAACCCTTGACGCTGAGTGCCAAGCAGGGAGGTAACGGGTCCCATTGTTATAGTCTTTGGTATGACTCGGCCGGGGTTTGAACTCACGACCTACCGATGTCAGGGCGGACACTCTAACCAAATTATGCTGTCTGAAATGTATTTTTTGGTAATATTTTTGGGGTTTCAGAAATAGATTTTTATTGGAAGGTTGCGTGCGCTACAATTCGAATTTTGGATTACGGATTCAGCAATTTAACAAACAAAAAAATAAATGTTACTGTATTTTTTTTCCATTGCAAGCTGTCAATACGTTGTCGATTTTGGAAAATATTGTTTTGTTCGCCACCACACGTTCAAAACAAGCCCAATATACTGCAACCCATGACTCACAAACTCTGCAAGTGACTTCAGAAAAAAACAAACCCAAAGTTTCTTTAGCGGACTTGGCAACACTGCTGCAGTTTGGATAACTCAACACACAGCATTACACATGAAGGTATCATTGTCATGCAATGACATGGATATTACGTATATCTGATCATGCATTCAAGGGTTTGAATGCATGATTAGAAATAATATTAATTTCGCTCATTGTTTCTGGCATTGCGTGATAGGAAACCCGATTTATTTCATCCATCCATCCATCTTCTTCCGCTTATCCGAGGTCGGGTCGCGTGGGCAGCAGCCTAAGCAGGGAAGCCCAGACTTCCCTCTGCCCAGCCACTTGGTCCAGCTCCTCCCGGGGGATCCCGAGGCGTTCCCAGGCCAGTTGGGAGATATAGTCTTCCCAACGTGTCTTGGGTCATCCCCGTGGCCTCCTACCGGTCGGACGTGCCTGAAACACCTCCCTAGGGAGGCGTTCGGGTGGCATCCTGACCAGATGCCCGAACCACCTCATCTGGCTCCTCTCGATGTGGAGGAGCAGCGGCTTTAGTTTGAGCTCCCCCCGGATGGCAGAGCTTCTCACCCTATCTCTAAAGGAGAGCCCCGCCACCCGGCGGAGGAAGCTCATTTCGGCCGCTTGTACCCGTGACCTTGTCCTTTCGGTCATAACTCAAAGCTCATGACCATAGGTGAGGATGGGAACGTAGATCGACCGGTAAATTGAGAGCTTTGCCTTCCGGCTCAGCTCCTTCTTCACCACAACGGATCGATACATCGTCCGCATTACTGAAGACGCTGCACCGATCCGCCTGTCGATCTTACGATCCACTCTTCTCCCACTCGTGAACAAGACTTCTAGGTACTTGAACTCCTCCACTTGGGGCAAGATCTCCTCCCCAAACCGGATATGGCACTTCACCCTTTTCTGGGCGAGAACCATGGACTCGGACTTGGAGGTGCTGAGTCCCATCCCAGTCGCTTCACACTCGGCTGCGAACCGATCCAGTGAGAGCTGAAGATCCTGGCCAGATGAAGCCATCAGGACCACATTATCTGCAAAAAGCGGAGACGTAGTCCTGCAGCCACCAAACCAGATACCCTCAACGCCCTGACTGCGCCTAGAAATTCTGTCCATAAAAGTTATGAACAGAATCAGTGACAAAGGGCAGCCAGTAGATTTATTTCTTGTATTTCCAAAACCGACCAATATTTAGAAGTCCAGCGTAGGACAGATGCATGCCAAAAACAATAAAGAGCATGTCATAACAGATTAGCAACAAGACATTTTACAAGGCCAGATTTAAAGTATAAATGTTTGATTCTCACTTGTGAGAGGCTCTCAAACATGAAAGTCAATCCCCTTTTTTTTCAGCCTTTGAGTGCTACACACAGCATCTTTCCACATTTTTGGAGTGTACGTTTGTGTGCATCTCACGCTAGTCCTAATGTTTTGATGCGGCGTATGTGTTCACGTCGGACATTAGAGCATCTCTCAAAGCAGTAATGGGCTTTGATTCCCCAGGGCTGCAGTGAGATGGCCACTTCTTACATTAGCCAGTCAGGTATGACAGAGCCATGGCGAGCCTTCCCCTCGGTCGGCCCCGGCTTAATAATAAATGAAAGTGGTATTTCAGTCCTCCAAATCATCCACAGGGTCAAGCCTCTCTTCTCGCAATGAACTTTGTAAGATGCGCCGAAGCGCAGCGAGACGCTAAAGGTTAGCGTCTCGGACAAGACAATGGTGCATTCGGCCTGCAAGCACAAGTAGTTGATAAACACCCTGGACAACATCCCCACCCCTCCTCGGTTGTTGGCGAGTGCCCCGCCCCCTGCTGCCCTCGCCGAGACATACCATGAGGAAAAGTTAGCATTCCCACAGAGCATACATCTGCTGCTAAGCTGGCATTTGGTATTGATTTTCTCCCCAAGCCTGTAATTTTGAAAGCTTGTAACAGAAGATGAGGTAAATATCATTTTATTTGCTCAAATGGCTTTCAGTTTGGATTGAAAATTGCACGCAGCCATTTCACTTAATTGTCTTGTGGCTGGTGCCAGAATATATGAGCGGTTAGGATTCCAGAATCACAACCAAGACACGGACTAGTGCGAGTATCAGGTCTGTTCACTGTATTGCAATTGACCCGTTTACACTAAGGTTATCCAGGGTAAATCCCACCTAACCTTATCCGTGTCCACACACAACAATGCCACCGTTTAAGATCCCCTCCGCCTCTCCGTCCGTCGGCGCAACGCAACCTAATACGCATGCGCGGAAAATGCACACGTCATAGTCACCTCCAGTGTTGCTTTGTGTGCAAGTTCTCAAATTTAACTTACCTGAACAATATCCAGTGTTGTGGTATTTCAATTAACTGGAATCCAGTGTGCTGTGGGGCCCTGTTGTAGTGAATCACACCTGAGACATCATATTTTAATCAAATCTTTCCTAGACACGTAAACAATGTGATAAAGAACATTTTACATCAATCAAACTAGGGATCTAGATATCTGGTCAGGACACCCCTCACTCTTTTGCTTTCACCTTCATTGTCTATTTGTTTTTAGTGACTTTATATACTCTGGGCTTAGACGTTGAGTCCGCGACATACATGGCGGACAATAACTGATACAGTCTGCTTTGCCAGTCCAAACGCATTCGCTGTTTTCGGTAGTTTTCCCTCGACGGCCAGGTAATACAAAGCACACGCTATCTTTTTTATTACATCCACAGGAGCTCGCATTCTTGTTGACTCTCCTTCGACAAATGAACAAAGTTTTTCGCTAAGTAGAATCACAGCTGACCTGGACATTGGAAAGTTCTCTCGCCGTCTGAGAAGTGTTGTATCCCAAATAGCTGCAATCGCTTTCTCGTAAGGTATTGATGTGTGATTTCCACAAGCGTCTGTACAGACGGAAGGAGAAACACGGGCATGTCTGGATGACTCGCCTCCATATTTCCAGTGGTTAGCTTCGAGTTACGAAACTGCTTTATTATGAAGCTGGCTGTGGAGCGATCTTTCTGACGTCACTTCCTGTGTGGGCCGCGGTCTTTCTGGCATCACTTCCTCTACGAACTCAGTTTGTAAATGATGAATGAGTCCATACAAAGCTTAGAGCCGGAGATTCAACAAATACACGGCGCACTTAGCCGTGTAAAAAATTGTCCGAGGAGGGGGACCTTAAACGATAGTTTAGTGTAGCTGAAACGGGGCATAGGCTAAATAATTATTTGTTTAAGTGGTTATCTGGCTTAGTAGACATAGCCTAAGTATTAGGCAAGCAAATATTTTGCTTTGCCAATATAAAAAGTGAGTATTAGTGGTGTAACAGTGCATGTACAGTAAAACCTCAATTTACAAACCCCTCATTGTACGGTTTATGAACCAAAAAAATAAAAATACGCCTTTGGTGCGCAAACTTTTCATCCATCTATTGTGTGCCACGCAACGCAGCCATTTTGTGCCCGGCAGCACATCCATGAGGGGTGGGCTGATTGGTTTCCGGTGATCATTCAGTTTGCTACTCTGCTAATTTTTTTGCCTTTTTACAGAATTATTGTAGTTGTGCTAGCTCAAACTAAGTCCAAAGAAAGCAATGGACAAGAAATGTGTGGTTTGAAACATTCAGCAGGAAGTATCCACATTGTTCATTTCGCTCTGCCCCTCTCTTCCGCTGCACATCAAGAAGTTTAACAAACAAGGTAAAGTGGAGTTTGTGGCTGGTAAAGTTTGGGAGTTTTATGATTTTCAAAGTGTGAGTGCACCACAGGTCTAGTGACAGTGTGTGTGCCTGTCAGCAGGGCGGCTGAAAATGAGAAAAGTTCAGCTAGTTGTTGTCGTTTTGACTTTTTCATAATAATAATAATAATAATAATAATAATAATAATAATAATAATAATAATAATAAGAAGAATAACAGATAATAATGGAAAGTTGATCCATCACCTTCTTCTTATGTTTGTTTGATATACAGTACTGTATAGCGCTGTGTATTGTGTTCAAAGTGTACAAACATTAACTAAAACATGCACCTTTGTCAAAGGTGGAACACTTTATTAATGTTTACATTGTTTCTAATGGAGAAATGTGCATCAATATACAAACTTTTTTTATTCACAAACCCTGTTCAAGAACAAATTAAGTTCGCACATCGGGGTTCCACTATATTTGTAATCAGACGTTTACCGTCTGCATTAACTCAGACTGTTAAAACTGTTACTGTTGCACTTCTCTGCATTATTGCATTGTAAAACATGTTTTATGTGCTACATTTTGCTCACCTACTGTATTGAGAATGCACTGAACCCTGACCTAAAAACTGACGTACCAAACCGTGATTATAGAGTATTTTCACACTCCTATTGTGTACTTTACTGCATACAAATGTTGTCCTAATACTCGACATTTCCTATTGATTTGTGTCAGTAAAAGTCACTTGAAAGCAGCAACCTTTTCTAAAGCTCCACGTGTGCGATCAAGTTGAGTTAATAACTACTGTTTATAGCCCCATCCCAGACAGCCATTCCGCTTCATTCTTCTATTTACCCTGCAAGGTGAAGTTAACCTTCTTCAGCTCATTGTAGCCAGAGGAGAATGGCACAGATTAGTGTATTGGTCATGGTGATGTGACTGTGCATAAGGTACACTACAAGAGCAGGGAAGAAAATATTTCCTGCAAGACACAGCTGTACTGAAGTAGCTGCGTTAGCAAAGATTTTAACTTTAAGCCTATCGCAATGTGAAGTAAAATTATCAAACAGATTGAGTAAGGAACTCAAAAAATGGACTAATTTGAGACAGTTTTAAGAAACAGTACACATGCATAATGTTTGAAAGAAGAAATCTGAGAACCTGCCGTCCACAAATAAATTGGGACCGCCAAAACATTAAAAAATGTTTTCGTATTTTATTTTTATTTTTAGCTTATGCACTAAGGGAAGTAAAGGGAGGTAACACATTGGACATTTGGGCCATTGGCAGACTGCAGTTGTTATCTTTATGGGCGTGTGGAACATTTTAGAACTCAAAAGAAACAAAACCAAAATATATATATGAATTTTGCAAAAAGGTGGTGTAATGTAAATGAGACAAATGGCGATAAAAAACACAAAGATTTGTCTTTATATACCTTTTTTTAGCCTTTAAAAATAATACATGCTTGCGTCTTAGCCATGTATGCAAATTACTGCTAAGTATTTGCTGTATATATTTAAACATTATACAATGTGTCAATCAGTTTTCTCTACTTACGTATTTGATTTTTAATGCCTTTGCTATTAATTCTTTTAACACTTGATATATGGAAAAGGGGTAGGATTAAGGGTGCGTTCCATTTGTACTGGGAAGTCTTGAGTTTTTGTGTTCCTAGTCAGAATTTCATCGAGAACGCCCCTCGAGGCCGGATTTCCGACTCGGAACATGGAAGAATTCTCACCACCACCAAGTTGGTTTCAAAGATGGCTGCTCTGGATGTAAACAATGATACTAGGCTCCTATAATACATGTTATTAGCACCCTTGATTAGTTTTTGTCGCATCAAAACAGCCATTTACGATGTATTGTTGACAGTGTTGGGACTAACGCGTTACAAAGTAACGCGGTTAGTTTCGGCGGTAACTAGTAATCGCGTTATTTTTTTATATTCAGTAACTCAGTTACCGTTACTACATGATGCGTTACTGCGTTATTTTACGTTACTTTTTATGTAGTATAGAGTGTGTTTTATCGGAGCGCTGCTGTGTCATCGTTCTGATTCTTCTTGTGTCACAGGCCGGAAAAGAGAGACATGCGCTTTGTGTGTGAGTGTGAGTGTGGGGAGGGAGGAGAGGGGGGTGTGTCTGATCATGGCGGAGCCAGAAGTCGAGTTTGTTAACATAGAGATATTTTCACTACTTTTCTTTTGTCGAGCACAAAGAAAACAACATTTTAGTTAAATGTTAATCGTGCTTTGGATCAAAGATCCCATCTACTGCCCAAAACAGCAATTCAAATATGCTGAAACAAGCTACATAAGCAACATGCTACGACGAAGCTAGTAAAGAGAGATAGAGACTCCGATGCCACTTCACCTCCACCACCACTTAAGGATTAACTCTGCCTCTGCTCATCATTCAGCACTGAAGGTACACACTCTGTCAATCAATGTTCCCTCTAATTGTTCATGTGTGTGAGCAAACGCAAAAAGTCCCTGAGCATTGAGTGGAGCCCATGAGAGCAACATCAGACGTGCACACTGTGGCTACACCAGCAGCACACCTGTCCCAAACCTGACTAAATAACAAGTTCAATCTCCATCCATCCATCCATTTTCTACCGCTTGTCCCTTTCGGAGTCACGGGGGGTGCTGGAGCCTATCTCAGCTGCATTTGGGCGGAAGGCGGGGTACACCCTGGACAAGTCCCCACCTCATCGCAGGGCCAACACAGATAGACAGACAACATTCTCTTATTATTACAATCAAATGACAGCAGTCATTTCCATTTCTAATATAAGTGTTTAGGCCCACTTACAATGACAATAACAAAAAATATTGTTTTTCATGAACTGTGTACTTGTATTGTTTGTCTGGGTGGAGGTCCTGCTTTGGAAATAGTTTGTACCCCTTTCAGACATTGCATTTATCCATCCATCCATCCATCCATTTTCTACCGCTTATTCCCTTTGGGGTCGCGGGGGCGCTGGAGCCTATCTCAGCTACAATCGGGCGGAAGGCGGGGTACACCCTGGACAAGTCGCCACCTCATCGCAGACATTGCATTTAGTTCCCATTAAAACATTCACATGTTGCACAATGAGATGTAAGCAGGGGATCATGTGTGCATTCCTGCAACTTCCTGTTTGTAAAAACATATATTTTGATTAGTATTTATTTAATATACTAACAGCATTTCATGATTATTATGTATAAATTAAGATTCCTAATAAATGACACTAGAATAAGCACACATTTCATTGGTAAATCATAGTGTAACGACCTGGAATTACACTTTATGTGTGGTGTTGGAGTTGTCCGACTTTTTGTGTGGCTGTAAACGCATCACTGGCTAAGTGCCATATGTGCATGTGTTGGCGGAAGTGAGAAAGAGCGAGCGGCTGCTGTTGATATAACAAAGTTGCTTTTGGTCTGGTTTGTACTGCAGAAAATGACCACTTTTGCTAGATATCATTTTTTTTTACTAATGTTTTGGTGATGTGTTTATGGCCGACAATAAAGAGTTTTGCTCAGTAAAGTGATGGATGGAATTCATGTCCTCAAAGGATCTCGACAAACGTTACAATATTTAAACAAGGATGACGAAAAGTGTTTTCTCTGTCGTGTTCGTGTTGTGTCGAAAATTGTTATGTGCTAATTTTTTTATTTGATTTTGTGCGTGGTATAGATTTGCCGTGCACAGAGGCCGCTTGAGCAGTGCGCAATTGCACAGGCGCACACCTTAGAGGGAACGTTGCTGTCAATTCTCCGCGTGGCGCAGTGGAAGAATGGCCGTGCGCGACCCGAGGGTCCCTGGTTCAATCCCCACCTAGTACCAACCTCGTCATGTCCGTTGTGTCCTGAGCAAGACACTTCACCCTTGCTCCTGATGGGTGCTGGTTAGCGCCTTGCATGGCAGCTCCCTCCATCAGTGTGTGAATGTGTGTGTGAATGGGTAAATGTGGAAGTAGTGTCAAAGCGCTTTGAGTACCTTGAAGGTAGAAAAGCGCTATACAAGTACAACCCATTTATCATTTATTTATATACTCTTTCATTCTAAACTTCTACAGTGTTTGGTTATCACATCACTCTAAATGTATAGACTATAAAGTTCACAAACATAAAGAGGGATTCTAGTGGGCCAGGCCAATCTTTCCTTATCTCTACACTAAAACTGGGGAAATGTGTAGAGTGTTCTGGGCTTCAGACATGATTTTGTGTCAGAATTCCTTGAGGAAAAAATGCCTGGTTAGGCTTTGCGTATGTAGTGTGTGCCTTTCTTGCCTTACAGCTATGTTGTTATTATGCTGTTTGTTACTTATGTATGTTATGTTGCAGCTATTTAAAATAGTTTTGTCAATTTGTTCTGGCCAGAAACAAATTGGCCTTTGTAACATATCTTTGTCTTTGTGTGTTGTATGTAGACCACATTGCTTAGCAGAGTTCAGTGATGCAAATGCATGTCAAGTTGATCAACAGATTGTATTATTCTCCAGTGCAATAACAGTACTGAAATGAAGGCTAAAAGGGCATTAATGGGGCCTTAAAAAAAGAAGTAACGAAGTAGTTACTTTTCACAGTAACGCATTACTTTTTGGTGTAAGTAACTGAGTTAGTAACTGAGTTACTTTTGAAATAAAGTAACTAGTAACTGTAACTAGTTACTGGTTTTCAGTAACTAATCCAACATTGATTGTTGAACGTTTACATATGGCAGCGTTACTGTAGCGTAAACTACAAATGATTTAATGTGTTCAATACGTTCAACATTGCGAGCAAATGTTTCCTCTTCATCCACCGTGTTTGAAGGCTGCAAAAATAGTGCATGTTTTCACATAAGTTGTTAATATTCAGGCAAGGCAAGTGCAAAAATAGCTTTCGTGGATGTGGTCATCTTGAGTTATGACTTTTTTATTGTGTATTGTGGCCAAACAGCTACATTTTTGTTTCATCTGACATCACATGGACAAAGATAAGACCTTCTGGAGGAAAGTTCTGTAGTCAGATGAAACTAAAAATGTTGCTGTTTGGCCACAATACCCAGCAATATGTTTGGAGGAGAAAAGGTGAGGCCTTTAATCCCAGGAACACCACCCTGCCTTTAATCCCAGGAACACCACCCTACCGTCAAGCATGGTGGTGGTAGTATTATGCTCTGGGCCTGTTTTGCTGCCAATGGAACTGGTGCTTTACAGAGAGTAAACGGGACAATGAAAAAAGAGGATTACCTCCAAATTCTTCAAGACAACCTAAAATCATCAGCCCGGAGGTTGGGTCTCGGGCGCAGTTGGGTGTTCCAACAGGACAATGACCCCAAACACACGTCAAAAGTGGTAAAGGAATGGCTAAATCAGGCTAGAATTAAGGTTTTAGAATGGCCTTCCCAAAGTCCTGACTCAAACGTGTGGACAATGCTGAAGAAACAAGTCCATGTCATAAAACCAACACATTTAGCTGAACTGCACCAATTTTGTCAAGAGGAGTGGTCAAAAATTCAACCAGAAGCTTGTGGATGGCTACCAAACGTGCCTTATTGCAGTGAAACTTGCCAAGGGACATGTAACCAAATATTATCATTGCTGAATGTATACTTTTCACCCAGCAGGTTTGGTCACATTTTCAGTAGACCCATAATAAATTCATAAAAGAACCAAACTTCATGAATGTTTTTTGTAACCAACAAGTATGTGCTCCAATCACTCTGTCACAAAAAATAAGAGTTGTAGAAATTATTGGAAACTCAAGACAGCCATGACATTATGTTCTTTACAAGTGAAACCGACTGTAGCTGGAACGCTCACAACTCGTCTGTGACGTCATTTCCAGCTCCGGCTACCAACTTCCCAGATAAATGGAACGCTGCATAAATAAGATCTGCTTCTTCCTACTCCTTTTACATGAGCTTTACAATGTAACTTTGTAAAGCATGTACAGAATACAATATACCATTACTATTACCAAGATGTTGCTGAATATAGCAGTTAGAGAGACCCTATAGTCTTTTGTTCTGTGTTGGCACTCGTCATTTATCCATCTTGCTGTTCATCTATCCATCAATCAAGTGTCCTACTTAGGGCAGAATCTCATCAGAACAAAGCAATCAGCCTTGTGTGTCCATGCTCCTCTTTTCATTAAAAGCCATATAAACCACAGGAAACCACAGTGTGTGTGTGTGTGCGTGTGTGTGAGAGAGTAAGGGTAGTGCTTATTAGCCAAGGTCAACTAATTATTTGGCCAGCCTAATGAAGGCCAGTGCTTTTGTGCGCCCAGTGCTGATGACCTGTACCTGATTGAGATAAATGCTCCTTTTCAATGTTCCTGTCATCTTGATTAAGAGAGCAAACCACCATGAATACTTATTTAACCCTTTCCGGCACCCATGTCCAGACGCAGAGGATTTTATGACCTTGTGTTCACGCCAATCCACGCCAATTCAACCAATCCCTATGAATAGCAAATAGAAAAGTTCTTAGAATGAAGACAATTTATCCGTAAGAAACAATGTCAACATTAATAATGGGTTCCAGCCCCCACAAAACGTCATGTTTTAGTAAATATTTGTACACTTTGGACACAATGTAAAGAACTATACAGTACTGAATATCAAACAAACATAACAAGGGGGTGATGGATCAACTTTCTATTTAAAGCCAAAACAACAACTAGCTGAACTATCCTCATTTGCATCCGCCCTGCCGACCCACGCACACTGTCACGAGCCATGTGGTGCACTCACAGATTAAAATAACACACTCCTTAACTTTAACAGCAAGGTCACTACAATGATTAGGAATAAACATACAAATCCGCTTTCCTTTGGAACTACAATAAGCTAGTAAAACTAAAATAATGATGCAAAAAGGCTAAAAAGGCTATAATCCACTTCAGCTTGTTTGTTAATATTACGGGCATGCAGTGGAAGGGATGGGGAGGAAAAGGGCAAGTAGGCAGTGTCGACAATGCTGTGGATACTTCCTGAATGTCTCAAACCGCACACCACTTGTCCATTACTTTATTTGTCAGTCTCCAGGGTCTTTGTTTTTAGTCTTGAACGGAGGCGTAGGCTTATCTTTGAGTAACGCAAATGTAAGTTTACATAGTATAAATAATCTGGATCAGCTCCAATTGTTATCAGTTCTTCGTCTTATTTCTTACATTTCCTGAAAGTTCCATCCAAATTCGTCCATAACTTTTTGAGTTATGTTGCGAACAAACAAACAAAAAAAACAAGGCAAAACCTGGACGATTGCACAATTTCCTAGTGGAGGCAACAAATGAATAATATCCCAAGCTGATGAAATAAAAAAAAAACAGACACAATTAATCAATTAAAAAAACAATATTACAAAGTTGCTGCAAAATCAAGTTTTTTCGACCAATGCAATCACAAAAAAGCCACTGAAATCTGAAATTATTTAGGCTTGTTTTAGATTGTTGTCATTATAAGACTTGATCGGGAGGAGATAAAAATTAATAGAAAACCCACACAAAAGGCTCACTATATGTTTAATCGTCTATAATAGAAAGAAAGTCATCAATTCTACACAAAGGCTCGTCACATGTGAATACAGTATTTCTGCCGAAAATGGCGCCATTATCATGATGGATGGACCAAAGCAAATTAGGTAGATCTGATTATGAGTTAAATTACATATCCACTTACCTGGATGTTTAATGAAGTGAGAGCGACAAAGTCTATTATTCTTGTATCATGCATGATTAGCACCTCTGTAGGGATATGCTTAGGCTTTTTCAGCTGTCGCCTACTGGACACGTCATGCCGGATTCGGCAATTATATTCAATCTGCAGTTACTCAAAAAGTTTGATTCCCAAAATTAAATGATTGTGAAACTATGTGTCACATTTGTAAACAATGAATTATTGTGTTTCTGTAGTATAGAAGGTTAAATGGAAATATCTGTGTTGGCCCTGTGATGACGTGGCGACTTGTCCAGGGTGTACCACGCCTTCCACCCGAATGCAGCTTTGATAGGCTCCAGCCACCATGTGACCCCGAAAACATATACATTTATTTAATGTAAATGTGCATATAAATATGTAATTAAATACTTCATTATTCCATCCATCCATCTTTTTCCGCTTATCTGAGGTTGGGTCGCGGGGGCAGCAGCCTAAGCAGGAAAGCCCAGACTTCCCTCTCCCCAGCCACTTCGTCCAGCTCCTCCCGGGGGATCCCGAGGCATTCCCAGGCCAGCCGGGAGAGATAGTCTTCCCAACGTGTCCTGGTACATTATTTAATTATTTAATCATGTAATGGCTATTTCAATATTTAATAATTAATTCATATATTTAACTAATAATTGTTATATTGAATTAATTATTTAATATATATTTATTATAGTTATTAATTCATTATTTCATTATTTAATCAATAATTTAATGACATTATGCTTCAATCAAATGTTTTAATATTTAATGAATGAATGCATCATTTAATCAATAATCTCACTTTAATTAATTATTTCACATTTATTCATTAAATGTGCCATGATTGTATTCAATGTAAAAGTATACATAACAAGTTAATCATAGAAAGGTTTTTCAATATTGAATTTAATATTTGTTTAAATTATGTATTACAATACGTATTAACGTAATGTATATTTCAACATTTCATAATTTATTTTATAATTAACTACATTAACTACATTAAATACATTGAACTATTTATCGTTAAATGATTATTTAAATATTTAATCAACTATTCAAATGATTTAAATAATAATCTATTTCACTATTTAATGATTGCATGCACTAATCAATTATTTAAATATTTTATTAATTATTTAATCAATTATTTTAACATTTAATTAAACATTGCACAATTTAATAAATGTTATATTACTTAATTATTCATTCAAATATTTCATCATCCTGTGTGTCAGCACTTCACAAATTAATTGTATCTGTCAACATCCGCCATAAAAGTCAGTGGGCGGAACCTACCAACAACAACAACTACAATAAATTCCTCCTCTCTAACTGGATCAGCAGACGTTGCTTCCTTACACTCAACAAAATACACTGTATTGCCAAAAGTGGCCACCTCCCTCGACTCACATATGAACTTGAAGTGCCATCCCATTCCTAACCCATAGGGTTCAATATGATGTCGGTCCACCTTTTGCAGCTATTACAGCTTCAACTCTTCTGGGAAGGCCGTCCACAAAGTTAAGGAGTGTGTTTATAGGAATTTTCTACCATTCTTCGAAAAGCGCATTGGTGAGGTAACACACTGATGTTGGTCGAGAAGGCCTGGCTCTCAGTCTCCGTTTTATTTCATCCCAAAGGTGTTCTTTCGGGTTCAGGTCAGGATTCTGTGCAGGCCAGTCAAGTTCATCCACACCAGACTCTGTCATCCATGTCTTTATGGACCTTGCTTTGTGCACTGGTGCACAGTCATGTTGGAAGAGGAAGAGGCCCACTCCAAACTGTTCCCACAATGTTGGGAGCATGGAATTGTCCAGAATGTTTTGGTATTCTGGAGCATTCAAAGTTCCTTTCACTGGAACTAAGGGGCCAAACCCAACTATTCAAAAACAACCCCACACCATAATTCCTCCTCCACCAAATTTCACATTCGGCCCAATGCAGTCCGAAATGTACAGTTCTCCTGACAACCGCCAAAGCCAGAATATTAGGAGTGAGGAAATTTCACGACTGGATTTGTTGCACAGGTGGCATCCTATGACAGTTCCACGCTGGAAATCACTAAGAGCGGCCCATTCTTTCACAAATGTTTGTAGAAACAGTCTCCATGCCCAAGTGCTTCATTTTATACACCTGTGGCCGGGCCAAGTGATTAGGACACCTGATTCTCATCATTTGGATGGGTGGCCAAATATTTTTGGCAATATAGTGTATCTACCACCAACTACCGAAGAAGTACAATAATAAATGGAAATACTTGCTGTAACATTGTATTATTAAATATGCATTACAATTTTGACATATGTCCAAACCACATGTAAGAGATGACAGGATAGTGTAATTATGTTAAATGTCAACCACCAATTGACAGAGGAAAGCTTTGTAAAACAAAATATAAGTACATTTTGCGAAATATACATTTATTTTGTGTATGTTGAATAGTTGGCGCCCTTACTAGAAAAAAAAAAGGCTGTTGGACGCGACTTCTAATTTAGAGAGTCGCTTCCAAAAATTCTCCACCCTGGGTCCAGAAATACATTTCCATCAGCCTTACGGTCCCTTCTCTCGCTGCAAGCTTCAGCATCTCTAACAAGCAGCGGATACAGTGCTGGATTACTGTAGGCGTTAAATCAATAGCTGCTGGTCTCCGAGGCACGACTATAGATTATGAATCAGTGTTGGTGAGCAGAGTTCCATGGTGGCGAAAGAGAGTCAGAGGACATGAGGAGACGGGAAATAAGTGAGGAAGGGAATGCGGGACGGCTCCATTAACGTCATGCAATGTTTCAATCAAATTAATCATTTAATGTGTTTTTTGTAGATTCTCTGGCACAAGCACACATAATGGTGGAATTGAATCACAAACTGCTACATTTTAGATTAGGACACACAAAGTATTTCCTTCGGAATCAATTTCAACAGTTTAGGACTACTTCCACCACCAGCCATAGTGACCCTGAGCTATGGAAAGCCATCAGTCATATATAATGTAAAATTGAACATCAAAAATAAAAATCATATTTTAGCACTGTTAAGTTCCCCTTGCATGTTAAGGGACACTTTACACTGGAAAATAAATATGTAGATTTTACAGTAAAAAAAATTATTATTATTATTATTATTTTTTTAACATATAGTGTTGTTGTTTTTTTTACACGTAATTACTGTGAATTAAAAAAAAAACAAAGGTACCACTGTTATTTTTACAGTAAAATTTTGGCAACTGAGCTGTGAGGAAATGTACAATATCCTTTTTTTTTTTACAGTGAATTACTAAAAGTAAAATTCTGGCAACTGAGCAGCTAGTTTTTTTCCCCATTAATTTGGAAATTATTTTAAAGTGTAACTTGCTTACAGGAAGTTGCCATTTATGTTGCTTTGTAATTTGTTTTTGTTATTGTAGAGTAATTTTTCTTTATAGTGGAGTTCATGGAAAAAATAAATAAAAAAACCCTGTAGATTTTATGGTGAAACAACTGGCAGCTCTATCGCCAGAATTTTATTGTAAAAAAAAAATATTTTTTTTTCACACTGAATTATTGTAATTTAAAAACAAAAGTACCACGGTTATTTTCACGATACAATTCTGGCAACTGAGCAGTGAATATTGTATTGTACAATCCACAAACGTATTCATTTATTTATTTTTTAACAGTGGATTACTGGAAATGGAAAAAAAAAAGAAGAAAAAAAAAAAGGTTTAGTTTTACAGAGACATTTTGGCAACTGAACTGCCATTTTTTACTGCAAAATCTAATGTAACTTGCTGACAGAAAGTTTATATTTGTGTTGCTTCGTTGTTCTGAATGTTTTATATCTGCACCGTTGTTTTACAGTTATTGTTCTTTATAGGGGAATTAATGAAAAACACATTTTTTAGATGTGTCGGTAGAAAAACTGGGAGCTCAGACGCCAGAACTTTACAATAAGATTAAACCAAATTACTGTAATTTGAAAAAAGGTGCCATTTTTTTTATTTACAGTAAAATTCTGGCGACTGAGCTGTCACTGGTTTTTCTGTAAAATCTAAGATTGTTGTTTTTACACTGCAATACTGTAAATGGTAAAATGATACCACTTGTATTTTAACGGAAAAATTCTGCTGGCTGTAAAATCTGACTTTTTTTACAATGCAACTTGCTCACATGAAATTGCTCTTTGTGTTGCCTAATGTGTTTGTTGTGCTGTAATTTGTGTCTCTGCACCGTTTTTGCATAGTATATTTGAAGGGAACATACGATGAATTGTGTCTTTTCTGACTTATACATGTTGTTACAATGTTGGATATTCGTGTTAAACAATGCAAACGCGTCACATCATTAGGTTCATGCATGTTGGCATTAGTTTGTGCTCACTTTTGGACACCTCTGTTCGTGGTGTTTGTAGTCTGGCTACGTTGACGTCAGTACACCGCGTCCTTATTTAGATTTTAAGCAAAGCTCTCAGCCAGAGGGGCTGATTTAGAAAACAGAAAAACAGGTAGGCTAAAGTATTGTTTTCCATCTAATCTTGGCATACTCATAATAACACTGAAGTGCAACATGCAATGACAGTAATGCTGCTAAAAGCATCTTTTTTTATGCACTTTCGGAATCGATCAATGAGTGTACAAAATGTTGTGACCAGGTAATACATACTGTTCATGAGGTTTATTTTCAATCCTGCCTCGAAACAAAAATTAGATGACAACTTTAAGATGTATCTTTAAACAGTGTACATTTTCAAAGGATAAATTATGATACTTTTGGAACTGTTTGGGTGTGGTTTCATTTGCTATCTGGCAATGCAGACAGACTCAAAAAAACGGGTTATGAAAGTGACTCTGGAGCAAAATTTACACTAAAGCATATCTAATACATGTAATTTAGACCAGTGATTTATTCTCAAACTGTGGTACAGGTACCACTGGTGGTACGCAGGCTCTATCTAGTGGTACGCCAAATAATCACTTGATTAAAGTACAGTAATTTTGTCCCGATATCAATATTTTGGTACCAGCTTTATGCTCTCTCTCTCTGCGTTTTCCCCTCCGTGTTTAATTGTTCTTCCTTGTCGTCCTCCCCAGCAATCTGCCTTCGTCCCCGCGTGATCGAGCTGACTTCCCTTTTGGACTTTGGACTGCCAACCTCGATCCTCGACCCCTCGCATGGACACGGACTCTGACGCCTCTCTCTCGCCCTGGATCATCTGCCTGCCCCACGGACTGCCTTCCTGCTTTGTTCCTCCTCTCCCCCAACACATCACGGTAATTCACAACAATTAGTTACACATATAGTCAAGCACACAAACACCCCTCGTGGATTAGTCACACTCCATTCTCTTGTTTAGTTTATATTATTATTGTTTGATTATTATTATTATTATCCTTACCTATGGTCATGAGCTTTGGGTTATGACCGAAAAGACAAGATCACGGGTACAGGCGGCCGAAATGAGTTTCCTCCGCCGGGTGGCGGGGCTCTCCCTTAGAGATAGGGTGAGAAGCTCTGCCATCCGAGGGGAGCTCAAAGTAAAGCCGCTGCTCCTCCACATCGAGAGGAGCCAGATGAGGTGGTTCGGGCATCTGGTCAGGATGCCACCCGAACGCCTCCCTCGGGAGGTGTTTAGGGCACGTCCAACCGGTAGGAGGCCACGGGGAAGACCCAGGACACGTTGGGAAGACTATGTCTCCCGGCTGGCCTGGGAACGCCTCGGGATCCCCCGGGAAGAGCTGGACGAAGTAGCTGGAGAGAGGAAAGTCTGGGCTTCCCTGCTTAGGCTGCTGCCCCCGCGACCCGACCTCGGATAAGCGGAAGAAGATGGATGGATGGATGGATTATTATTATATATATATATATGTATATATATATATAAAGAGATATATATATATATATATATATATATATATATATATATATATATATATATATATATATATATATATATATATATATATATATATGTCTTAATAAGGTTATCCAAAAAATAGTGCTCGATACCGTAGTAGAGCGCAATATATGTATGTGTGGGAAAACAAATCACAAGACTATTTCATCTCTACAGGCCTGTTTCATGAGGGGGGGTTCCCTCAATCATCAGGAGATTTTAATGGGAGCATTCACATACCATGGTTTATATAGGGCACAGAGTGGGTGGGTACAGGCTGGCGTAGGGGCGTGGTGATTGGCTCATGTGTTACCAAGGATGTGTTTCCGTCTGTGGCGGTATGCTGTTACAATTTCGCTGCGCTTGTTGAGGGATGACAGGTCTGGAGGGTAAATAATAAACAGTTTCTCTTTCAAGCATAGGTTGCATCTTTTATTACCACTATTGTAAGGTGTGCTGGATGCAAGAATTTGCCATGTTATTGAATATTCAACATTATTGTCTTTGAGGTCCCAAATGTGTTTGCTGAGTTCTGTGGTATTCCGCAGGTTTTGGTTCCTGAAAGAAGCCTTGTGATTGTTCCATCTGGTTTTGAACTCTCCCTCGGTTAATCCTACATATGTGTCGGATGTGTTAATGTCCTTGCGTGTTACCTTAGATTGGTAGACAACTGATGTTTGTAAGCACCCCCCGTTGAGAGGGCAATCAGGTTTCTTTCGACAGTTGCAGCCTTTGTTGGTTTTGGAGTCGCTCTGTCCGGGGGCCGACGGCTCATTTGCAATTGTTTTGTTGTGGTTTGAGATAATTTGTCGTATATTGTTCATACAGCTGTAGCTCAATTTAATGTTGTTCTTGTTGAATACTTTTCTTAGGGTGTTGTCTTTGGGAAAGTGTTTGTCAATCAGATTGAGGAATTTGTGTCCAATGTTAGTTGAGACGTTTTTGCTGTATGGGGGGTTGTACCAGATGATGTCGTTTCGTTTTCTGTTCTTTTTTGGCTGGTTTCCTGGCGTGGGTTCATAGGTGAGGGTGAAATTGTATCCGCTTTCATCAAGGGCTTTTTGGTACGGGGGGGTTGCTTGGTCAAATTCAGCTTTGCTAGATGACAGCATCGATAGCCTTTTATTAATTCCGGTAGGTATTCTTTTCGTGGTGGTGGGTGGGTGGTTGCTGTCATGGTGCACGTATTGGAGTGTTGTGTTGTGTTTCGTGAATGGTTGGTAGCTGTTATTTCTCAGGTTGAAAGTGACGTCAAGGAAGTTGACGGTTTGCTTGTTGACTTCAATCGTGATCCGTAGGCCGTTCTCTTTGAAAATTTGGCATATGCGCTTCTTGGTATTCTCGCTGCTCCTTGGCGAGGCGCGACACACTGCCAGTCCGTCATCACGGTAAATACCAAGGTTCAGATTGAGGCTAGCGAGCTGGGAGAGGAGGAAACTCCCAACGAGTTCACACGTTTCTGCTCCGTCAAAACTTCCCATAGTGACGTCAAATGTTGCATTGTTCTTTTTTTGCCATGGTGTACTGTTGTGGATGAGAATGGAGTTTTTTGCGTGGATGATGATGTTTCTTTCGTTGCCTGTGATTGAGTCGTAGTCTGAGGCGAAGTCTAGTGCTTGAGTCAGTAGGTCTTGCGTGATGGAAGGGTAAAATTCTTCGATATCAAAGGAGATAAAGTTGTGCTGTTGTTTGTCTTGGATGTTGTTGAACCATTTGATTACTGCTGCTGTATTTCTCCATTGGTTGAGTGGTGTTTTGTCCTTGATTTTTGTGTTGACTCTGTCCAGGATTATTTTGCTGATGTTTCCTATTTCAGATTTAGTTGGGTTTATTAGTCGGCATGTTGGGTTATTTGCGAAGTTGGGTTTGTGGTCCTTCAATGTGATGAAGGCTTCCTTGTTGGCTGTGGCGTCCACCCTGTCCTCAATGTCCAGTTCAGCCGCGATCCTTTTATTTTCCAGGTGGATGTTCTGTAAGGTGTTGGGTTGTGCTTTTTTGTATGATTTGGTGATGCTTCTGTCCAGTAAGGTGTGATGTTCTGGTATGTCCATTCTGTAGAAGTTTGTGGTTTTATCGGCAGCTATGATGAGGTTGTTTACTTTCTTGATGCGCTCCTTGTCAGTTTTCAGCTTGGTGAGGAGTGGGTTGCGGATTGGCTTGAATTTGACTGATTGTATCATTTTGAGCATGTCGTTCTCAAAATCCTTTAGTTCCTCAACTGTGGGTGGGTTCTTGGTAGATTTGAATCCGTAAGTTTTCTTTTGCGTTCCTTTTGTTTCAGGGTGGAGGAAAAAATGTGCTTTCCACCGCATCCTTCTTAGGAAGTGTTCCGTCTTTTCTATGAGCCTTAGCTTGTAGTCATTCTGCGCGGGTATGGGAATGTTCTTCGTGGAGTAGTCGATGTTGAATTTTTCCATTTTGATCGTCGTACAGTGCTCAACAAATGTCAAATTGGAGCGGAGTATATGTCTTAGTAAGGTTATCCAAAAAATAGTGCTTGATACCGTAGTAGAGCGCAATATATGTATGTGTGGGAAAAAAAATCACAAGACTATTTCATCTCTACAGGCCTGTTTCATGAGGGGGGGTTCCCTCAATCATCAGGAGATTTTAATGGGAGCATTCACATACCATGGTTTATATAGGGCACAGAGTGGGTGGGTACAGGCTGGCGTAGTGGCGTGGTGATTGGCTCATGTGTTACCTAGGAGGAAACAGAAAACGAAACGACATTATCTGGTACAACCCCCCATACAGCAAAAACGTCTCAACTAACATTGGACACAAATTCCTCAATCTGATTGACAAACACTTTCCCAAAGACAACACCCTAAGAAAAGTATTCAACAAGAACAACATTAAATTGAGCTACAGCTGTATGAACAATATACGACAAATTATCTCAAACCACAACAAAACAATTGCAAATGAGCCGTCGGCCCCCGGACAGAGCGACTCCAAAACCAACAAAGGCTGCAACTGTCGAAAGAAACCTGATTGCCCTCTCAACAGGGGGTGCTTACAAACATCAGTTGTCTACCAATCTAAGGTAACACGCAAGGACATTAACACATCCGACACATATGTAGGATTAACCGAGGGAGAGTTCAAAACCAGATGGAACAATCACAAGGCTTCTTTCAGGAACCAAAACCTGCGGAATACCACAGAACTCAGCAAACACATTTGGGACCTCAAAGACAATAATGTTGAATATTCAATAACATGGCAAATTCTTGCATCCAGCACACCTTACAATAGTGGTAATAAAAGATGCAACCTATGCTTGAAAGAGAAACTGTTTATTATTTACCGTCCAGACCTGTCATCCCTCAACAAGCGCAGCGAAATTGTAACAGCATGCCGCCACAGACGGAAACACCTCCTAGGAAACACATGAGCCAATCACCACGCCCCTACGCCAGCCTGTACCCACCCACTCTGTGCCCTATATAAACGCAAATAACCCAACATGCCGACTAATAAACCCAACTAAATCTGAAATAGGAAAAATCAGCAAAATAATCCTGGACAGAGTCAACACAAAAATCAAGGACAAAACACCACTCAACCAATGGAGAAATACAGCAGCAGTAATCAAATGGTTCAACAACATCCAAGACAAACAACAGCACAACTTTATCTCCTTTGATATCGAAGAATTTTACCCTTCCATCACGCAAGACCTACTGACTCAAGCACTAGACTTCGCCTCAGACTACGACTCAATCACAGGCAACGAAAGAAACATCATCATCCACGCAAAAAACTCCATTCTCATCCACAACAGTACACCATGGCAAAAAAAGAACAATGCAACATTTGACGTCACTATGGGAAGTTTTGACGGAGCAGAAACGTGTGAACTCGTTGGGAGTTTCCTCCTCTCCCAGCTCGCTAGCCTCAATCTGAACCTTGGTATTTACCGTGATGACGGACTGGCAGTGTGTCGCGCCTCGCCAAGGAGCAGCGAGAATACCAAGAAGCGCATATGCCAAATTTTCAAAGAGAACGGCCTACGGATCACGATTGAAGCCAACAAGCAAACCGTCAACTTCCTTGACGTCACTTTCAACCTGAGAAATAACAGCTACCAACCATTCACGAAACCCAACACAACACTCCAATACGTGCACCATGACAGCAACCACCCACCCACCACCACGAAAAGAATACCTACCGAAATTAATAAAAGGCTATCGATGCTGTCATCTAGCAAAGCTGAATTTGACCAAGCAACCCCCCCGTACCAAAAAGCCCTTGATGAAAGCGGATACAATTTCACCCTCACCTATGAACCCACGCCAGGAAACCAGCCAAAAAAGAACAGAAAACGAAACGACATCATCTGGTACAACCCCCCATACAGCAAAAACGTCTCAACTAACATTGGACACAAATTCCTCAATCTGATTGACAAACACTTTCCCAAAGACAACACCCTAAGAAAAGTATTCAACAAGAACAACATTAAATTGAGCTACAGCTGTATGAACAATATACGACAAATTATCTCAAACCGCAACAAAACAATTGCAAATGAGCCGTCGGCCCCCGGACAGAGCGACTCCAAAACCAACAAAGGCTGCAACTGTCAAAAGAAACCTGATTGCCCTCTCAACGGGGGGTGCTTACAAACATCAGTTGTCTACCAATCTAAGGTAACACGCAAGGACATTAACACATCCGACACATATGTAGGATTAACCGAGGGAGAGTTCAAAACCAGATGGAACAATCACAAGGCTTCTTTCAGGAACCAAAACCTGCAGAATACCACAGAACTCAGCAAACACATTTGGGACCTCAAAGACAATAATGTTGAATATTCAATAACATGGCAAATTCTTGCATCCAGCACACCTTACAATAGTGGTAATAAAAGATGCAACCTATGCTTGAAAGAGAAACTGTTTATTATTTACCGTCCAGACCTGTCATCCCTCAACAAGCGCAGCGAAATTGTAACAGCATGCCGCCACAGACGGAAACACCTCCTAGGTAACACATGAGCCAATCACCACGCCCCTACGCCAGCCTGTACCCACCCACTCTGTGCCCTATATAAACCATGGTATGTGAATGCTCCCATTAAAATCTCCTTATGATTGAGGGAACCCCCCCTCATGAAACAGGCCTGTAGAGATGAAATAGTCTTGTGATTTTTTTCCCCACACATATACATATATATATATATATATATATATATATATATATATATATATATATATATATATATATATATATAAAATAAATCATAGAGCTATACCGCCCCCTTGTGTCTGTGCCGTCAACTCCCTCCAACCATAACACACATGTTTCTTATTGCAAATGTGTCCTTAAATAAAATAGTGAAGATACTATACAACTTGTCTTTTATTAGTAAGTAAGCAAACAAAGGCTCCTAATTTAGTCTGCTGACATGTGCAGTAACATATTGTGTCATTTTCCATTCTATTATTGTGTCAAAATTATTAAGGACAAGTGGTAGAAAATGAATTATTAATCTAATTGTTCATTTACTGTTAATATCTGCTTATTTTCTCTTTTAACATGTTCTATCTACAGTTCTGTTAAAATGTAATAATCACTTATTCTTCTGTTGTTTGGATGATTTAAATTAGTTTTGGATGATACCACACATTTGGGTATCAATCCGAGACCATATATTGGTCATATTCAAAGTCCTAATGTGTCCTGGGACATATTTCCTGAGTTATTAAAAATAATATAAGTTGGAAAAAAATTAAAGAAGATGTGATGCCAAAAAATATTGATGTAATCATAGTAGTATCGACTAGATACGCTACTGTACTTGGTATCATTATGGTGGATGTCAGGTGTAGATCCACCAATGGCGTTTGTTTACATTTTGACGCCGGTGAGCTACGGTGTGTAGTGAAACATGTTTAGCTATTCCTCGTCCTGCAAGGATGATACTTGTAAGAAACTTACTTTATTTGTCGTCATGGAGGCGAGGATTAGTGATTTAGAAGTCGCTAAAACACTGCCGACTGCGGCTCGACTTTCGACGTGAGTTATCTAGCCATGTCTTAAAGCACCTCTTCCGGTGTTTCAGTGTTATAACTTCACCTTTGTCTTTAGTTTTTAAGCCAAAATGCGTCCGTTCTCCCTTTTCTGTCTACACACTGTGTCTGCTTGTAAGTACTCTGTGATTGTGTGCTACCTAACATGCTCGTCTGCTCGTAAACCAGCAATGACATGACGTGACGACGACGGGGGGTGGGGGTGGGGATGACTGTTACGTTTCAGAGGCGGTATAGTACCGAATATGATTAATTAGTATCACGGTACTATACTAATACCGGTATACCGTAAAACCCTAAAGTACAGTGTTTTATTTTCCTACATTCAAACACAGTGTTACTGTTCATGTGTAATGTGTAATGTTACAGTGGCCCAACATATTAAATATATGTGGGAAAAATAAAACATCTGCCTTGTTTTTAATGAATACCTAGGTCTACTACACTAGTGGTTTTTTAATGCTGGTCATAATGTTGGTACTTGGAGAGCCAAGTTTGTTGCCTAAAGTGGTACTTGGTTAAAAAAAGTTTGAGAACCGCTGATCTAGACCATAGGAAATTCTTTAACTTGTGGATTAAAATCACCACAGATCCCCAAATGGCCCGCAAGCCGCACGTTTTAAGACCCCTGCACTGAAGGAAGTAAGAATGCATCTTTTTCACATATTGTGTAGCTTTTACAATTATGTAGGTATTATATTTGAATAGGTATTCTAAATAAATGCAAAAATGTTTTAAACAATAATATATATATATATATATATATATATATATATATATATATATATATATATATATATATATATATATATATATATATATATATATATATATATATATATCCATTTTCTACCGCTTGTCCTATACATGTTTCTAAAATAAACTGTCAACAAAATCAAAGTGCAAATGAAAATACAGCTTCACAATTTTAGTCATCATTTTTGAGTTTAAGAAATTTCTCTATGATTTTTGCTCCAAACTTCTTCTGTTTGTTTGATACTGTCATTACTGCCACAAGTGTTGGAACAGTGCATTGCAACTAAGTACCCCTGTGGCCCATAAGGACCACAGCAGAGAAACATATATTTTGTGGCAGCCCTCAGGCCGCACGTTTAAGAATCCTGCACTAAGGGAAGTAATAATGCATCTTTTCCACATATTGCATAGCTTTTAGAATTATGTAGGCATCATATTTGAATAGGTAATCTAAATAATTTCAAAAATGTTTCAAACAATACAAAAAATATAATGTAATTTATCAATCAAAGTGCATTATGGTGTTTAAAATTACACAAAATGTAAAAGGTGAGGTTTCCAACAGACTCCTTTTTAAATGTACAACTGATTTATTGTGGGGGGGGGGGATAAAAGCCCATTAACCTGTATTGAACCTTTTGTATCTCTGCAGTGAGCTCGCCGTTTAATTCAAGGCCCTCTGAGTCCTGTTTACAGATGCTATCTAAGTAGCTTGATGCAACTGCCAATGAATATTGGCATGTGTCTACACCCCATAGACCCCGCTATTAGGGGCGGAGACCACACAGGGCTAGCCCAACACAAAGTGTACATGACATTTCCCTTGCCTTTGCAGGTCTGACACGCGCACGCGCCGTGGTATGTTTAACATGTTGTTAGAAAAAACACAAATAAATAAAAGGCTATTTGGTTGTGCGAGAATAAACTGCACACAGAGTAACCTTCCTAAAGGGTGGGTTGCTAGACCCATACTGCCCCCTGGCTCGCCTCTCAACTCTCTCTTTGCCGAGCAGCACACCAGAGGCCTGAGGAAGAAATTTGTCTCCCACCACAGATTCAGGGTCAGATTACCCTGGACCGACTCCCTAACCTTAACCATTAGAAGGATAAGAAAATATCTGTTCTAGGATCAGGGGCTGGCTGGGGGCGGGGGGACTCCGGATGATATTGAGGAGCTGTCGGAGGTGACTAAGTTCAGGGTCGGGCCCTCGGGAGCAGCGAGGTGGGAATAGTTTGCCTGGCTAACAAACAGGGAAGCGTGTAATGTACTGGGTGTATTGACACTTGCACGGTTCAACACGTCCGAAAAGGAGTAGGAAGAACCACAGCTTATTCACAGAACACTCGATACCAAGTGTTCTGTTACAGACAACAAGGACATTGGATACAATTGCTATGGTATGAAAAAGGGTAGGATTAAATAAGCTCTGCTTCTTCCTACTCCTTTTCAGACGCGCTGTAATGAAACAACTGGAAATGTGTGATGCTTTATATTGTATCGCATGCATGTTCAAAATAAACTGAAACTAAGCTGAACTGAACTGAAATTAACTGAGTATGTACAAAGTAGTGTTGTAACGATACCAACATTGTGGTACCGGTACTAAAATAATTTCTGTACTTTTTGTTACTTATCTGTACTTTTCTAAATAAAGGGGACCACAAAAAAATTGCATTATTGGCTTTATTTTAACAAAAAGTCTTCGGGTACATTAAACATATGTTTTATTGCAGTTAAGTCCTCAAATAAAATAGTGAACATACTAGACAACTTGTCTTTTAGTAGTAAGTAAACAAACAAAGGCTCCTAATTAGTCTGCTGACATATGCAGTAACATATTGTGTCATTTATCATTCTATTATTTTGTCAACATTATTAAGGACAAGTGGTAGAAAATAATTATTAATCTACTTGTTCATTTACTGTTAATATCTGCTTACTTTGTCTTTTAACATGTTCTATCTCCACTTCTGTTAAAATGTAATAATCACTTATTCTTCTGTTTTTGATACTCTACATTAGTTTTGGATGATACCACAAATTTGGGTATCAATCCGATAGCAAGTCGTTACAGGAGTTTAATATACATTTTAAAAAAACGAAAGATGTGATGCCAAAAAATATCTACGTAATCATGGTACTATCGACTAGATACGTGCCTGTAATTGATATCATTACAGTGGATGTCAGGTGTAGATGCGCCCATGTGTTGTGAAGCATGTTTAGCTATTCCTCGTCCTGCAGGGATGATACTTAACATGCTTTATTTGTCGCCATGGAGACCAGGATTAGTGATTTAGAAGTAGTTAAAAAACGTTAACCGCTAGCTAGCTACCCATGTCTTAAAGCATCTCTTCCTGAGGATATTTCAGTGTTATAACTTCGACTTTATCGCTAGTTTTTAAGCCAAAATGCGTCCGTTCTCCCTTTTCTGTCTACACACTGTGTCTGCTTTTAAGTAATCCGTGATTGTCTGCCGCCGAACATGCTCGTCTGCTCGTAAACCAGCAATGTCACGACGTGACTTCGACGCGGGCGCGGTGCCGGTACGTTTCAGAGATGGTATTGTACCGAAAATAATTCATTAGTATCGCGGTACTATACTAATACAGGTATACCGTAAAACCCTAGTACAATCTAAACATCCACTCCAGAGGATGCACAATAATATTAACCTGCGTGTAAAGAAAACAACTAATCAGCTTGTATTCTTTTTATGATTACCCCAAATTGGTAATTATGCCGCAGGGCGTGAGTTAATTAACACAAGGCATTCTCGCTGTGGATAATTGCAACGCAGACAGTGTTAAGTGTTAGTAGTCGCCACCAGCCTGCCAGCTGAATGACTGACTCTCAGAAGTGGCTGCTGCTGCCCTACTATGGAGCTGTCAAGGTCAACAGTGACACACACACACACACACACACACACACACACACACACACACACACACACACACACACACACGCTCAATCATTGGAATCCACGAAACAAACACACACACGTGCACATATCGCACCGGCATGATTACTCTGTCAATCAATGCCCCCCACCCACCCTTTCCGGCGGTGACCCCTCCCCCTTGCACAGTTGCTGTGAATTGAAACAAGAGCTTGCGAGATTGCGTGTTACTTTTTTGTCGGCGGATTTGTGCAATCAGGCTATTCATAACATTTCGCACGCCGCGCAGCTGCATGGACGACATTATTCACGGTGTACATAGCACCCGATCCTGTACCTTCCTTGTGACCACATGCTGGTCTAGCGGGGACAGCTGGAGGCATTATTAGAAGCGAAACGTCCAAAAAGATGCAAAAAATACAAATACAGATAATGTGCCGCCAAAATGCATGTTGTTAAAATTTGAAAATGAAAAGCTGCTTAAATTAAATTTGTTTTACAGTCGCTAGGACACATTTCCCAATACTTAGGACACTTTTTCAAAACTTTTCACACAGTGAGCACAACAGAAGTATAAATGGGCTAAACTGAGGAGCAAATATCATTGCTTTGGCAGAAATGCATTGAAGGACTACATCTTTCAAATTACATTAATTATTTTCTCACTTTGACACAAGTGCCCAAACTCTGTGTACTTACAGGCCAATTTACACATGCTTACATACTGTTTTCAAAACTGTTCAACTTAAGTTCAAAACAATAACATAATACCGCTATTTAAGCCCCACAAAAAGGCAATTACAATTATACATTATGCCCCATATAGAGCTCATACCAAACAAAGGGCTCTACCTGCAAATATACAGAGTCTGTTTTCACTCAGAGATGGTCCACATGAACTCAAGGGTGTCCTGAAATTCCACATTCAAGGCTCAAACGTTATCAATAGCGGGAATTAAACTGTGGGACAATGTGAGCGGAGAAATTAAACTGTCTTCTAGCCTAAGAGTGTTCAACCTTGCGGTAAAAAATGTGTTGTTGGTAAAGTATCAAAAACATGACTATCAATCAATCAATCAATGTTTATTTATATAGCCCTAAATCACAAGTGTCTCAAAGGGCTGCACAAGCCACAACGACATCCTCGGTACAAAGCCCACATAAGGGCAAGGAAAAACTCACCCCAGTGGGACGTCAATGTGAATGACTATGAGAAACCTTGGAGAGGACCGCATATGTGGGTAACCCCCCTCTAGGGGAGACCGAAAGCAATGGATGTCGAGTGGGTCTGACATAATATTGTGAGAGTCCAGTCCATAGTGGATCCAACATAATAGTAAGAGTCCAGTCCATAGTGGGGCCAGCAGGACACCATCCCGAGCGGAGACGGGTCAGCAGCGCAGAGATGTTCCCAGCCAATGTCCCCCCCCCCACAAGGAATAGGGGAGCAGAGGAGAAAAGAAAAGAAACGGCAGATCAACTGGTCTAACAGGGGGGCTATTTAAAGGCTAGAGTATACAAATGAGTTTTAAGATGGGACTTAAATGCTTCTACTGAGGTAGCATCTCTAATTGTTACCGGGAGGGCATTCCATAGTACTGGAGCCCGAATAGAAAACGCTCTATAGCCCGCAGACTTTTTTTGGGCTCTGGGAATCACTAATAAACCGGAGTTCTTTGAACGCAGATTTCTTGCCGGGACATATGGTACAATGCAATCGACAAGATAGGACGGAGCTAGACCGTGTAGCATTTTATACGTAAGTAGTAAAACCTTAAAGTCACATCTTAAGTGCACAGGAAGCCAGTGCAGGTGAGCCAGTATAGGCGTAATATGATCAAACTTTCTTGTTCTTGTCAAAAGTCTAGCAGCCGCATTTTGTACCAATTGTAGTCTTTTAATGCTAGACATAGGGAGACCCGAAAATAATACGTTACAGTAGTCGAGACGAGACGTAACGAACGCATGAATAATGATCTCAGCGTCGCTAGTGGATAAAATAGAACAAATTTTAGCGATATTTCGGAGATGAAAGAAGGCCGTTTTAGTAACACTCTTAATGTGTGATTCAAACGAGAGAGTTGGGTCGAAGATAATACCCAGATTCTTTACTGAGTCGCCTTGTGTAATTGTTTGGTTGTCAAATGTTAAGGTGGTATTATTAAATAAATGTCGGTGTTTAGCGTTGAGTTGCAAGAAGTTAGCGGACATCCATTGTTTAATTTCATTAAGACACGCCTCCAGCTGACTACAATCCGGCGTGTTGGTCAGCTTTAGGGGCATGTAGAGTTGGGAGTCATCAGCATAACAATGAAAGCTAACACCGTATTTGCGTATGATGTCGCCTAGCGGCAGCATTTAAGTACTAAAGAGTGCAGGGCCAAGAACCGAACCCTGAGGAACTCCGCACGTTACCTTAACATAGTCCGAGGTCACATTATTATGGGAGACGCATTGCATCCTGTCAGTGAGATAAGAGTTAAACCACGACAAAGCTAAGTCTGACATACCAATACGTGTTTTGATACGCTCTAATAAAATAAAATGATCGACGGTATCGAAAGCAGCGCTAAGATCAAGAAGCAGCAACATAGATGACGCATTAGAATCCATCGTTAGCAGTAGATCATTAGTCATTTTTGCGAGGGCTGTCTCCGTAGAGTGATTTGCCCTGAAACCGGATTGAAAAGGTTCACAGAGATTGTTAGACACTAAGTGTTCATTTAGCTGCTGTGCGACAATTTTTTCGAGGATTTTCGAAATAAAGGGAAGGGCAAAGACTAGTTCTTTGGACTATCTCAACTGTGGTACACAGGTGCAAAACAAGTCACTGTGGAATAAGGGACATAACACACCAGACAAGGCTTCAGAAGATGAAAGATACCTAGGCAAGATGGAGCTAATCTCATGGTCGCTCAATGCTATTATATCCATATTGGTGTATGTATACTGACTTGTCATTATATTATTATACTTGTTCTGAAATGTTCATGTATCCATCAAATCTGCTGTTGAAACTCGGACTATATAACCAACATATATAACCAACATATAAGTTCATTGTAAATTAGGGGCGGTACATGGATAAGCATTCTTGTTTTTTTCCCGTATCCCTTTTCGATGGGTGCCGTTGCATGTCTGTCAAACTACGAAGAGTGATGAAGTGTTGCTATATATGTCTGCCGGAATAAATAAATACATTAATTCATTCAAAGAAACTTGAATAAGACAGCAATTTGCTACAATTCCACAGTAATATTTTTATGAAATATATTTTAAATGGTAAAATTAGATGCTATAAAAACAATTGGACAATTCCACCAACCGCAGCTGATTCTCATTGTAGATGAACATCTACATAGGTGTTACTCTTTCAATTTCACTACAAAAGGAGACAACTGCTGAGTATTGGATGATGTGTATACAAATTCTTGCATTTTGGAATTATTAAAAAATAATAAAATACATCAAATATATTGAAGCATTCTCCCTCATGTCTGGTTCATTCCAGTAACATATACAAACCCTGTTTCCATATGAGTTGGGAAATTGTGTTAGATGTAAATATAAACGGAATACAATGATTTGCAAATCATTTTCAACCCATATTTAGTTGAATATGCTACAAAGACAACATATTTGATGTTCAAACTGATAAACTTTTTTTTTTTTTGCAAATAATCATTAACTTTAGAATTTGATGCCAGCAACACATGACAAAGAAGTTGGGAAAGGTGGCAATACATACTGATAAAGTTGAGGAATGCTCATCAAACACTTATTTGGAACATCCCACAGGTGTGCAGGCTAATTGGGAACAGGTGGGTGCCATGATTGGGTATAAAAACAAGCTTCCCAAAAAATGCTCAGTCTTTCACAAGAAAGGATGGGGCGAGGTACACCCCTTTGTCCACAACTGTGTGAGCAAATAGTCAAACAGTTTAAGAACAACGTTTCTCAAAGTGCAATTGCAAGACATTTAGGGATTTCAACATCTACGGTCCATAATATCATCAAAAAGTTCAGAGAATCTGGAGAAATCACTCCACGTAAGCGGCATGGCCGGAAACCAACATAGAATGACTGTGACTTTCGATCCCTCAGACGGCACTGTATCAAAAACCGACATCAATCTCTAAAGGATATCACCACATGGGCTCAGTAACACTTCAGAAAACCACTGTCACTAAATACAGTTTGTCGCTACATCTGTAAGTGCAAGTTAAAGCTCTACTATACAAAGCGAAAGCCATTTATCAACAACATCCAGAAACGCCGCTGGCTTCTCTGGGCCCGAGATCATCTAAGATGGACTCATGCAAAGTGGAAAAGTGTTCTGTGGTCTGACGAGTCCACATTTCAAATTGTTTTTGGAAATATTTGACATCGTGTCATCCGGACCAAAGGGGAAGCGAACAATCCAGACTGTTATCGACGCAAAGTTCAAAAGCCAGCATCTGTGATGGTATGGGGGTGCATTAGTGCCCGAGGCATGGGTAACTTACACATCTGTGAAGGCACCATTAATGCTGACAGATACATACAGGTTTTGGAACAACATATGCTGCCATCTAAGCGCCGTCTTTTTCATGGACGCCCCTGCTTATTTCAGCAAGACAATGCCAAGCCACATTCAGCATGTGTTATAACAGCGTGGCTTCGTAAAAAAAGAGTGCGGGTACTTTCCTGGACCGCCTGCAGTCCAGACCTGTGTCCCATCGAAAATGTGTGGCGCATTACGAAGCGTAAAATACGACAGCGGAGACCCCGGACTGTTGAACGACTGAAGCTCTACATAAAACAAGAATGGGAAAGAATTCCACTTTCAGAGCTTCAACAATTAGTTTCCTCAGTTCCCAATCATTTACATAGTGTTGTTAAAAGGAGAGGCCATGTAACACAGTGGTGAACATGCCCTTTCCCAACTACTTTGGCACGTGTTGCAGCCATGAAATTCTAAGTTCATGATTATTTGCAAAAAAAATATAAAGTTTATGAGTTTGAACATCAAATATCTTGTCTTTGTAGTGCATTCAATTGAATATGGGTTGAAAAGGATTTGCAAATCATTGTATTCCGTTTATATTTACATCTAACACAATTTCCCAACTCATATGGAAACGGGGTTTGTATTTTGCTGTGAATTATAAACAGAGATGTCATTGTTTTACACAAGAAAACATTGTCAAATGCTAACTGTTGTTAGTGTTTTTTAGGTCATTGTTTTGTGGGTGAAAAAGTTTGTTTGATGTCTGTCAACCTTTGTTAGTGTTCTGGAAGAATGAGTTGATTTGAGACATGTATGAAGTGATTTAGTAGTTTTAGTGCATTTTGAAAGTGAAGTGAACTGATGTGACGAGCTGAAAGTTGGTTTGGAGAACTGTATGAAGTGTTTTGAAAAAGTGACCTAAGTATTGGGAAATGTGTCCTAGCAACTGTAAAAAACTGTAATAACGGTGATAAAAGTCAACTATTGTAGAATGAGACACATTGAAATGCATGTTTTGTTCATGTTTTTTGCACATATTGAAATGGATATATATATATATATATATATATATATATATATATATATATACACATATCCTATCAATGACTTTGGCGGTGCCCCCTATAGGCTGTGGTCAAAATGATTGACAGCGGCCGTGTTTTTCAACCAATCTTGCTAAAGTTTTACACACTTGTGTGTCCGTCATGCACCAAATTAGGTGCCGATTCGGGTGAACACCTCAAAGTTACAGTGTTTTGTTTTTTACGCATTGAGCTGCAAGAAAAATTCAAGCCAATCTAACCTGATTGTACTAATAAATGCACACCAATTTGGAATGATTGACGTGATCAATAACACAGCAGCCTCTCCCTATGGCAAAGCATGCACCATGCCTGGGGCCTGCAACAACACATTATGTAATAATTAGCGCTGTCAAATGATAAATATTTTTTAATCAGTTTATTCCCACTTTTGCATTTATATTAATGATGATTATTCACAGGTTATCACTCTCTTATACAATTTAAATTAACTTAATATAGGACACCAATTTTATTGTCAAAATATCATAAAGGAACATTTTTAGATAATTTACTTCAGTGCTTCTTAACCTTTATGACTTCAGGGCCCAACATTTCTACTACAGAGGGGCCCGGCCTACTGAAAAATTAATACTGAATTAGTCATCTTACTCTTGTTTTGATTTGAATTGAGGTACTCCTGAACTGAGGAAAAATAAATGTAAATACAATTACACGGAGCTAAAATAAATACATTTTAACAAATGTAAGAATAAATAAACAATATATATGTTTCTAAAATAAACTGTCGATAAAACTAAAGTGCAAATGACAATACGGCTTCACAAGCTTAAGAAACTTCTCTGACTTTTGTTTGATACTGTCATTACTGCCACAAGTGTTGGAACAGTGTATTGCAACTAAGTACCCCTGTGGCCCATAAGGACCACAGAGCAGAGAAACATATTTTTTGGCAGCCCTCTTGGGTGCTCTCATGGCCCAACAATTGGCCCCGACTCTATGGTTAAGAAACACAGATTTACTTGAATGCACATAATTTATTTGCACCAAATTTAGTAACAGTTAGATCAGGGGTGGGCAATTAATTTTTACCGGGGGCCGCATGAGCAACCCGAGCACTGCTGGAGGGCCACATTGACAATATTTCAATTAAATTTTGCTGAATATTATTTTTGATATACCGTAAGATAAATAATAATAATAATAATAATAATAATAATTAATAATAATACTTTAATTTAACCTAACTTAACTTTATACCAAAAGCAGATCGCTTTTGATGGTTTTATTTTTAACACTGTCTTACACTACACTTCCTGATGTATAATACAATGCAAAAATGTCAATTTCTGCACAGGGTTAATTTAAAGTTTAGCCTGCATCCTCTTTAAAAGTCCAACATTTTCCCCCGTCAGATTTGGACAACCATCTGTTGTCACACCTGCCAGCTTGTCCCATTTTAGTCCAAACACGCATTTACCTATGTGAACAAGTGTTATGAGAGTAGCGTATGTGTGTGTGTGGCCCTTTAACAGGTGACAGCATGTGAGGTGAGTGACGTCAGTGAGTGTGTGGGCGAGAGAGAGGAGAGGGAGCGGTAGCGTGAGTGCGGGCGGGGACTAGTTGTTTTGGTGGATTGGCTGTGTGCAGACATTAATAAAGTTAAGAGTTGCAACTAATCGCCGGACTCATCATTCACCCTGGAGTTGGAGCTGCGGAGACCCACTGCCGGGTAGAGTGAAGGGTGTTGCCCCCTATATACATCGGCCCTGGAGGAGTCTCCCCTGTGCCCCTCGACTACGGTCTGGGGAGCCAGAAGCAGGAAAGGTGCAACACAAGTCATTACCTGTGGTTGTCCCTTTTAACTGACTGCATGGCTGCCAGCTCTTCCATGATTTGAAAGTCTGCAGTTATCCCACGTAAGAAGATGAGCAGCTGGGCGGTGTCACGTACATCGCAGCTCTCATCTGCTCCAAATTTCCGTGCATATCAGCGCAACAGAGTCCAATAAGCACACCTTAATAAACTCAGAAAACGCCTTACTTTTTCTGGTGATTTTGTGAGAAATGACTAAACTAGTCCTGACGGTTGCATTCTGGGGGTGTGAAATATGGCAAAAAGTCCTTGTTAGGTTTGCAGTTTTACTATCAACGCATCAGATTCCCTTGCGCGTGCTTCATCAGACAGATTCCGGTATTTTTCCTCGTGCTTCGTCTTGTAGTGGCGATTCAAATGATATTATTTAAACACAGCAACCTGTGTACCACAAATTAAGCACAAGGCTTTACCTTTCATTTCTGTAAAGAAATACTTGGCAGTCCATGTCTTGTTGAAAACAAGCCATTCGTCATCAACTTTTCTCTTTTTAGCGTCTCGGGGATAACCGGGCATCACTTGTCGCTGTGCACCTTCACTCACAGGTTACACACAGACATACGTCCATAAATAACACTTTTCAAAATAAAAGCAGCACAGTTGTATTGCGCGCACGACATAGATGTTTTTTAAACTTTATTTTGTAATTTGTGATTGCCGCTGTTCACATTCACTTACAATCACTCACGCGCATACGTCCACACGGAAGTAATACAAATAACGCTTTTCAAAACAGAAGCAGCACCGTTGTATTGCACACTCGACATAGATACTTTTTTAAATTTATTTTGTAATTTATGATTGGCCTCACGCGGGCCGGACAGGGACGCAGAATGCCCAGGTCTGATGTAACCATATTAACGATTTAATGGCTTTATAACAAATTCTGCACTATTGTCCAAATAATTAATCACCCGCCCCTGCAAACAAATCATTCCTTACGGCTATTCTTGTTCTAATGCGAACGGAATGAAGAAGTCCAATCGCGATGTTGTTTACTGTGCGCGAAAAAAACTAATTATGACTTTCCATAAAATTAGATTGCATGCTTGTCTTCTCCTTTATGAGCCATACTTGGTGTGATAATGAACCATCACCTAGCTCATTTCCCCACCTTTAGATTCTGTCATTAAATTGCATAATAATATTCTAAATCAACATCATTATACGTGTCCAATTTAATGACAGCCGCGTATATTAAATTTTGTGATGCGTTTGAATAGGTTTTCATCTTTACTAATTTTCCTCTGGCAAATGGATGTTAATAGCAAATGCAGCATTAGAATGTAAATAGTATGATTAGTTATATTAGACATTTGCAACACATTACTAATACAACAAGCATTTGTGGTTATTATTTTAACCCTTAGAGCAGGTCTATTCAACTAATACAAATTGGCAGCCACATTTGTAAAAAGTTAAGAACTGGGGGGCCGGACTCTTACTCCACTATTATTCTTATATTTGTATATTCCGGCGAACCAGTGTATTTATTTTTGTCAGAGTTACAGGAGCAATCGGCTGTTTTTAAGGACCTTCGGCAAAAAAAAAAAAATCAAAAATCATCTCTATTACAAAACTTGAGTGTTTCTAAGAATCTGCTGAAAAAGTGTGAATCGCTCATAAGTTTTTTAGGACTGAACTTGCGGGCCACCAGTTGAATAGCCCAAGTTATGAAAAAGAAAGGACCCAAAATGGAACCTTTAGGAACACTACTAGTATAATAACTAAGTTGAACAAATGGCTACAGACTTCATCTGAAGGACACAACCTCCTTATAACACCTTAGTTACAGAAATAAAAGCACCTTAGTTACATAAATCGCATTATGAAAAAAAAAATCCAAAAAGAAGAGGACTCAAAGGGGAACTGCACTTTGTTGGAATTTTGCCTGTCATTCACAATCCTTATGTAAGACAATAACACAAATGTTTTTCTTTTTTTAATGCGTTATAAGTATTAAATAAATGCGATCAAAAGTCTGTTTAAAATTGACCCTATGGGAGTCACTCTATTTTGCTTATAACACCCTTAAAAACACATCCAAACACCTCCATTGAGGTTTTATATACATGATGTAAGTATATATGTAATGTAGTAACAGACACATTTATAACAACATTTAATATTTACATATTTTGATCATTTTAAGCATATGTGTTGCGTTAATTTCAAAAACGCATCACGTTTGCTTTTTTTCAACTACATCACTGATTATTACTCACTGCAGACTTTATGAGAGCCAACAAATATAGTAAAACATCACTCACTGTACAAGGTCTGCTGTCATTAGGATGCCAACTGACGGGATGTTCATATTTTCCCATTTAGATGAAAAATGATTGATGATCCTCGCAAAGAAAAGGGAGGTGGAAGCAACCATCTTTCTGTGTGGTTCTCGCCACTACCGGGTCTAAACTGGATGCCAAAGTTGACCAACTTGTCGGAATACATTCTCATCCTTCTACTATGAAGGTGAGAGGCATGATTTCTGATCTAGAATCAACATCTATGAGCAAGGAAGCAGCTCAATAGTCGATGATGTCAACATTGGCACACAAGTTTGTGATCACGGCGCCGCTTTGAATAGTTTGTCTGCGTTAGCGCTTATAACAACAAAAATACTAATACTTGGTTAATATTCAAGTCACAAAATTTAAATAGAGTACCGTATTTTTCGTACTATAAGTCCCAGTTTTTTTCATAGTTTGGCCGGGGGTGCGACTTATACTCAGGACCGACGTATGTATGAAATTATTAACACATTACCGTAAAATATCAAATAAGATTATTTAGCTCATTCACGTAAGAGACTAGACGTATAAGATTTCATGGGATTTAGCTATTAGGAGTGACAGATTGTTTGGTAAACGTATAGCATGTTCTATATGTTATAGTTATTTGAATGACTCTTACCATAATATGTTACGTTAACATACCAGGCACGTTCTCAGTTGGTTATTTATGCCTCATATAACGTACAATTATTCAGCCTGTTGTTCACTATTTATTTTAAATTGCCTTTCAATTGTCTATTCTTGGTGTTGGGTTTTATCAAATAAATTTCCCCAAAAAATGCAACTTATACTCCAGTGCGACTTATATGTTTTTTTCTTTCTTTATTATGCATTTTCGGCCGGTGCGACTTATACTCCGGTGCGACTTATACTCCGAAAAATGCGGTAAGTGTTTTAAATGTAGAAAATAATAAGACCCCTTTAAATCACAAGTTTGGACCCCAGTGTTCTATGTTTGCGAGCAAGGTTAAACTGTCAATGCAAGGATCTGCCAATGTGTTTACAGTGGTCCAAGTTCCTCTATATAACAGGAGCCCTCTGGTGTTTTTAGGATTGGGATGCAAAAATGTTTGTGTCCAAAGTTTTGAACTGAGTTTTGAACTATACCAGCAGCATTCCTAGGCCGGTGTTCTGTCAAATTCAGCAGCTCCTTCGAAAAAAGCTACCATAGCTTGATTGTGGGGTCTATTGAATTACACTACCTTGTCATGTTTGCTGTCAAATTTAGTTTTACGAGCTGCTTGGTAGTCGGGCACGACTCGTCGTAGTTCGGTGGTGCTAACGCGACCTTTTTTTTTCCACTGAAATAAATATTCCTGTTTAAACGGTTATTAATACAAAAATGTAAGCCATCATTGTTTGCTTCAATCTGAACTTCCTCGCTCTGTATTTATCTACATGCTTACTGTCCGTTACAATGTGAACTTTCTCAACCTGTAATTGTGCACATGCTTGCTGGTCAGAAGATACAATGAAAGAAACATAATTTAAAATGAACACTTATTTGTACACAAGGGACACGAGGCAGTTTGATGAGTATTTTGTTCGAGGCAAATATTTGAAATATATTGGTTTTGTGCGCATGCTCAGTAGCGGTTTGTTTCAGACATCAATTGTTTGCAGAAATCGACGAAACACCGGATTCGTACCACAGGTTGCCGTTTAAATAGCATTGCCTTAGAGCAGAGGTGTCAAAGTCGTTTTCACTGAGGGCCACATCGCAGTTATGTTTGGCCCCAGAGGGCCGCATTTAACAGTGAATACTATTATTGCTCAATTGTTTTGGGCTTCACGGTGGCAGAGGGGTTAGTGCATCTGCCTCACAATACGAAGGTCCTGAGTAGTCTTGGGTTCAATCCCGGGCTCGGGATCTTTCTGTGTGGAGTTTGCATGTTCTCCCCGTGACTGCGTGGGTTCCCTCCCGGTACTCCGGCTTCCTCCCACCTCCAAAGACATGCACCTGGGGATAAGGTGATTGGCTACACTAAATTGGCCCTAGTGTGTGGATGTGAGTGTGAATGTTGTCTGTCTATCTGTGTTGGCCCTGCGATGAGGTGGCGACTTGTCCAGGGTGTACCCCGCCTTCCGCCCGATTGTAGCTGAGATAGGCTCCAGCGCCCCCCGCGACCCCAAAGGGAATAAGCGGTAGAAAATGGATGGATGGATGTTTTTTGCATTTGATTAGTATATTTAAAAAAAAAAAAAATGTAAAAAAAATATGGTAAGTTACAATAATGTCACCTCAAAATTGTGTGTATTTTACTGTAAATGAAAAAAAAGTACTGCTGCTTTTATGGTAAAAAAAAAAAAAAAAAGGCAGCTCAGTTGCCAGAGTTTCACTGTGGAATTGACATTTGTTCTGTTTGCTGTAAATAAAAAAACTGCAATTTTACAGTAACATTTTGGCACCTGAGCTGCCAGTTCTTTTTGTTAGTTTTTTTTTTACCGCACATCAACAACTGTAGATTTTTGGTGTATTACTGTAAATGCCAAAAAGGCACCACAGTTTATTACAGTAAAAAAAAGTACTGTTTTTTGTCATTCACAGAAAAATGCTGTAAAAACCACAGTCAATGTCACAATTTTGCCATGAAATCTATTGCTACTTTTACATTGCACAATTTGATGGATAACTTGCTTTGACATTATTATTATTAGTATTTATTTCCATTTAAAAAATGGTTTGAATGATTTATCATATATTTTTGCATAATTAGACAATATATAAGTTAACAGAATTTTCGATTACATGGAGTACATATATTTTTTTTTTTCTCCCTAAATAGAAAGAAAGAATACGTTTAGTAAGAAAAGTTACAGTACTTCATTGATCATACTTGCCAACCCTCCCGAATTTTCCGGGAGACTCCCGAATTTCAGTGCCTCTCCCGAGTGAATTAGGGCTGTTAACTTTAACGCATTACCACATGCCCCCATCCATCCATCCATTTTCTACCGCTTATTCCCTTCGGGGTCGCGGGGGGCGCTGGAGCCTATCTCAGCTACAATCGGGCGGAAGGCGGTGTACACCCTGGACAAGTCGCCACCTCATCGCAGGGCCAACACAAATAGACAGAAAACATTCACACTCACATTCACACACTAGGACCAATTTAGTGTTGCCAATCAACCTATCCCCAGGTGAATGTCTTTGGAGGTGGGAGGAAGCCGGAGTACCCGGAGGGAACCCACGCAGTCACGGGGAGAACATGCAAACTCCACACAGAAAGATCCCGAGCCCGGGATTGAACTCACGACTACCTTCGTATTGTGATCAATAATTATTGCATTAATCATAAAATTAGGCATTGTTACACGGGCAGTGATCAGGCCGCACGCCAGTGCAAAGATGAGTGAGGAGAGTCCCAGCGATGTTCTCAATGGCCAATTTCGCTTTAAAACACTCTCAAATGGAACTTTCTCAGATGTGAACCTTGTTGGTTGCTTTATTATTGCAAATATTTGCCAAATGTGCATTTAATTCTTTGTCTACCGTCACCAGGTTTTGAGCAAATCAATGACTTGCAGTTAGGCAAAACATTTAAAAATGTTTGTATATGACACATTGAGAATAAAATTAATTTCTGTCAAAATAGTGTCTTTTAAAAGTTTAAATTCTGCAAGTAAATATTTTCACTGCGATTAATCAAAATTCAAAAGTGTGATTAATCGCGATTAAAAAAATAATCGTTTGGAAGCACTAGTTGTAATACACTTGTCTAACACTTGTGGCAGTAATGACAAAATCAAACAAACAGAAGAAGTCTGGAGCTAAAGTCATTGGTAAGTTCCTTAAGCCCAAATATTATGACTAAAGTGGTGAAGCTGTCATTTTTATTTGCACTTTATTTTTATTGACAGTTAAGTAAATAATATTTGCCAATAACACATGGTTTCATATTGTTTGACTAAGTTGTAAACTGTAAGTGGGTTGGATATAATTATTAAATATGATCAAAAATCAGAGTAAGATTACAAATTCAGTGAAAATATTTGAATGGGCCTTTCTATAGTGGAAAAGTTGGACCCCGAGGTGTACCCTAATGTAGACTACAATGAAGTGTTTTAAATGCAGAACACACACAAATGTTCTATTTAACAAATCCTGTTCGACTGAACTTTTTCATAAAGCGATTGTAAGAATTTTTTTCTGCGACATATTCGACTAATCGCCTCAACCCTCGCCGCCTCATGCTCCACCACTTAAGTTCCTCAATGATTGCACGCATCCTTGCCACCGCTAATCGCAAACAGTTCAGATGAAAAAGTTGGAAAATCAAGGCCATACATGCTTTAATGGAGCAAAAGGAGTTAAGTCTATTCCACTAGATCCAATAGGCATCAATCACATTGGCAAAATTGGATTCCTGAATAAGGAAATCCCTGGAGAGAGGTTACGCTGTCCATCTGGATCAGCAGAGAACCTTCTTTATCTTCTTCCCATTGAGGCACGGTGCACAGCAAGGTTCTGTTCCCACTTTAGTCAACCAATAGCACCATAATAAGTATTGATTAAGCTATTAGCCGGCATTACCCAGGCACTGGTAGATACCTCGATTGGAATCAGCACCTCAGGACTCAGTCAGAGTGTATCACACACACACACACACACACACACACACACACACACACACACACACACAAGACACGCCTGCGCTGCCATTCACACAGTTTTAAAGAATCGGGAGCAGGTTAGTTAGTGGAGTCCTACGACTATTCTCTCATCCATTTACCACTCGCTCTATCTCGCCCTGTAACTAAAGTCCAATCACCCAGCTCGGAATACATGGTGTTCCAATAAGATGGCTGGAAAACACACACACACACACACACACACACACACACACACACACACACACACACACACACACACACACACACACACACAAGGAAAGAGAGGGATCAGATAAAAGAGGCTTGATTGCAGAGGACAAGTTTATAGTGAAGAGTGACACTGGTTGGAGACCTTCCTATCAGGGTTAGGCATCACACAACAGCAACACAGATACACATACAGTATTCAAGGATTGCGTGTCAGGGAGAAACTTTACTTCCAAAAACATGGCTAATGCAATGTATGGATTTGCACTGCTGAACACATTCATCCATCCATTTTGTACCGCTTGTCCCTTTCGGTGTGGCGGGGGGTGCAGTCAGGTGGAAGGCGGGGTACACCCTGGACGAGTTGCCACCTCATCGCAGGGCCAACACAGATAGACAGACAACATTCACACTAGGGCTGGGCGATATATCGATGTACTCGATACATTGCAGGTTTGTCTCTGTGCGATATAGAAAATGACTATATCGTGATATTCGAGTATACGTTCTCAGGCAGTTGCTTTTACTTGCGTGCATTACACTGCATGCGTTTCCCACTCTTTCTTGTCTCTCCTTCTCACAGAGACGTAAAACAAGCACACCTTCTTACAAACGTCCCATGTGCAACGTCACACGCTCCCGCGGAGCTGACAGGTAGCGACATAGTAACGTTAGCTGTGATGCTAACGGTGCGGTGCAGGTGTAATACGAGAGAAAGAAGGTGCGAATCTGGTAACAAATGGAGGAATAATTAATTCCTAAGAAAACAGCACGGGGTCCATCGTCTGGCGGTGGTTTGGCTTCAAGCGGGAATATGTTGAACATTTATGCGGTAAAAGCGTTGCTACAAAAAGTAGCAGCACTGCTAATGTAGCATCATTTGAAAAGTCACCCGCTAGAGAATGAGGAGTGCTTGAAACTGTGCATGTCAACATCTCCGGCCGGTGCCACACCAACAAAAGGCTGACGCAACTATTTCCAGATCAACACCGTATGAAAAAAAAATCAACAATAAAAGGAGATAACGTCCGCAGGAACCTACCACATAGCAAAGGATATACACTATTTGATTTCCTATTATGCAGCTCATTTTTATTTGACAGTTATTGAAATATCTTGTGTGACATCATGCACAAAAGTGCACGTTATTTGTTTTTAACTATTGTAGGGGCGTTCTGTACAAAAAGTACACTTTAATTTAGTGGTGTTTTGATAAGTCATCTTAGTGACATCATGCACAAAATTGCACTCATAGCTTGTTTTAAAATGTCTCTGACAATCTTGCACTTTCTGTTTTGGACATGACATGAATGTTTGTGCCACTGCTTAATAACTGTTTAATAAATACAGTTTTGGTAAATTGACTTAGTTGTGATTTCCCCCTCTGCATGAAAGTTTAAAATGAGCATATATTAATGCAGTATGAACAAGAATGTTTTAATGTAGACACATAGAATCATCATACTGGTGTGACTATATGCATCAAGTGTTCATTCAAGGCTAAGGCAAAATATTGTAACATGGCCTAAAAATATTGAGATATTGAGGCCATATCGCCCAGCCCTAATTCACACACACATTCACACACTAGGGCCAATTTAGTGTTGCCAATCAACCTATCCCCAGGTGCATGTCTTTGGAGGTGGGAGGAAGCCGGAGCACCCGGAGAAAACCCACACAGTCACGGGGAGAACATGCAAACTCCACACAGAAAGATCCCGAGCCCAGGATCGAACCCAGGACCTTCGTATTGTGAGGCATACGCACTTACATATGAATGATATAAATTTGTCCGAGAATAGAGATATTAATACTACCATTATTTCAATATAAATGTTCCCTCTAATTTTCCATGTGTCTGAGCAAATGCAAAAACTCCCTGAGCATGCAGTGGAGCACATGTGAGCAACATCAGACAATGTGGTCTTCCCAACAGGACACCTGTCCCAAACCTGACATCATAAGTTAAATGTCTTAATATTATAATGAACATTTCCATGATATTGTTTTCTAATATTAGTGATCTAACCCACTTTCAATGAAAATAACAAAAACATCTTGTTTTTCATTAGCTATGTACTAATATTGTAAGTCTTGGTGGGGGGTCCTGCTTTGGAAATAATGTGTACCCCTTTCAGAGATCACATTTAGTTCCCCCCTAAAACATTCACATGTTGCACAATGAGATGTAAGCATGGGATAAATTGTACAGTCCGATAACTTTCTGTCCGTAAAATATGTCTTATGATGAGCATTTCTGTAATTCAGTAACGGCATTTCATGGTTAATATCCATACATTAACACTCTTAATAAATTGCAGTAGAATAAGCACACATGTGATTCGGGATTCATAGTTTAACGACCTGGCATTTACGCTTTGTGTAGTGTTGGAGCTGTCCGACTTTTTGTGTAAATGCATCACTGGCTCAGTCTAATGCGAGCGTGTGTTGGCGCAAGTGAGAAAGAGTGAGCGGCTGCTGTTGATATGACAAATGACAAAGAGTTGGTTTTGGCCTGGTTTGTACGGTAGACAATGACCATTTTTTTCTAGCTAGAAGTGTTTTAGTAATGTTTTTGGTGTGATTACAGCCAACAATAAAAGGTTTTGCTCAATATAGTGATCGATGGAATTCATGTCCTCTGTAAAGCGTCTCCACAGACATTACAATAATCAAACAGTGTTTTATCTGTTGTTGCTGCTTATTGTCACTTGTCACTCAGTTATATTGCACAATCCAGTTTGGATTTGATTTTGTGCTTGGCTTCGATTAGTTGTGCGTAAAGAACGTGTGAGCAGTGCGCAAATGTGCAAGCACCTTTCGGGGAATGTTGATCTTGATGATGCATGTTTGGTTGCTTTGTTGAGTCTGCTCCTGTCTCTGGCCATGCCCCCCTACCCCAGGAGGAGATGGCGTGGAACACCGCAAGGGCCACCACAGTGTATATGTTTGTTGTTGTTGTTTTATTGTTGTGACTGTGTGTAGAAGTGGCTCGTTGCATCATCAGCACTGCTCTTTTAATGTCTTTAATGTCCTTTGTGTTCTTTGATGTTTCCCTCTTACACACGTTTATGTGTTCTATGGCTATGCGTTTTCTTTACTTCCTTGGCCTCAGTCTGGACCCATCTTCAGGGGCCCAGGCTTAGACTTTTTTTTTTTTTTTCCTCAACCCTCCTCCTCCCCTGCATTTACCTGTTTCTCACCTTTTTTGTAAGGGGCGCCGGAAGTTGGCAGACCCTTCAGCGATCCTGTTCTGTCTCTGTATTTCTGATTCTGAATCTGTTTCTGATTACACATCCATGACAGCGACAAGCAAACGACCACGTCCTCAATGCAATGTAGCGTCCTTTTTCAGCCAAATAGCACTGGAGGGCGAGCAATAACTAAACATACTACATTGCACATCATAGGAGGATACAAGAATCCAGGCTAATCGCTGAGCTTGAGCTTCTGAATGTTAACAGGGGCAGGCGGCTCAATACAAATATTGACAGTAACGGTACCGGGTATAGTATCAGTATATGATCAGTACTGCAGTTATTAGATGGATATGTTTTTGTATCACAACATCGTTCGCCTTTTTGTTATTTTTGCTAGTGTTTGCAAGCTCAAGGAATACTTTCCTGAACACTGGAGGACTTTGAGGGCAAAAACTAAAGGACTTAAAGGCCTACTGAAACCCACTACTACTGACCACGCAGTCTGATAGTTTATATATCAATGATGAAATCTTAACATTGCAACACATGCCAATACGGCCGGGTTAGCTTACTAAAGTGCAATTTTAAATTTTGCGCGAAATATCCTGCTGAAAATGTCTCGGTATGATGACGTTAGCGCGTGACGTCACAGATTGTGGAGGACATTTTGGGACAGCATGGTGGCCAGCTATTAAGTCGTCTGTTTTCATCGCAAAATTCCACAGTATTCTGGACATCTGTGTTGGTGAATCTTTTGCAATTTGTTCAATGAACAATGGAGACAGCAAAGAAGAAAGCTGTAGGTGGGAAGCGGTGTATTGCGGCCGACTGCAGCAACACAAACACAGCCGGTGTTTCATTGTTTACATTCCCGGAAGATGACAGTCAAGCTTTACCATTGGCCTGTGTAGAACTGGGACAACAGAGACTCTTACCAGGAGGACTTTGAAGTGGATGCGCAGACACGGTACCATGAGTACGCATGCAGCTGCGGCTTCCAAACATTTGATCGCTTGCCCGTACGTGCGTTCCGCTATGTGCATGTCACGTACGTAACTTTGGGGACTTTGGGGAAATATATGTGCTGTATGAACTTTGGGGAGGTGAACGGTACTTTGGGCTGTGGGATTGAGTGTGTTGTGCAGGTGTTTGAGTTGTATTGGCGGGTTATATGGACGGGAGGGGGGAGGTGTTTTTTATGCGATATTAATTTGTGGCATATTAAATATAAGCCTGGTTGTGTTGTGGCTAATAGAGTATATATATGTCTTGTGTTTATTTATTGTTTTAGTCATTCCCAGCTGAATATCAGGTCCTACCCGCCTCTCACAGCATCTTTCCTATCTGAATCGCTCCCACTGCCCTCTAGTCCTTCACTCTCACTTTCCTCATCCACAAATCTTTCATCCTTGCTCAAATTAATGCGGAAATTGTCGTTTTTCTCGGTCCGAATGGCTCTCGCTGCTGGTGGCCATGATTGTAAACAATGTGCGGATGTGAGGAGCTCCACAACCTGTGACGTCACGCTACTCGTCTGCTACTTCTGGTACAGGCAAGGCTTTTTTATCAGCGACCAAAAGTTTCGAACTTTATCGTCGATGTTCTCTACTAAATCCTTTCAGCAAAAATATGGCAATATCGCAAAATGATCAAGTATGACACATAGAATGGACCTGCTATCCCCGTTTAAATAAGAAAATCGCAGTTCAGTAGGCCTTTAAATAAGTAGTGAATAGTAGTATTTGCTTTTGTTTAGGTATTGTGTACTATTGACTTTGTTTTGATCAAACATTTGTGTGCAATAAAAGAGAAAAAAGAACAAGTTAATATATTGTGGTGATATTGTTAAACTGTCAATAGCACTTTCATAAATACCATTAATACATGTGATGGGTATTGGTATCTCACTCATCTTGTCTACTCGCAAAAGGGTGGAAACACAAGTTGCACCTTTGCACACTGTATGTACCATGGCGAGTAATGCAAACCACATGTTTTGAATATATTTGGCAAGAAGTCATCTGATTTAGCGGTCTCCAATACATTGTCAGGACAAATTACCTCCACTTAATAAAACCCTCAGCGGTAGCAGAGGACGGCGAGGAAGGGAGAGAGGAAATGACAAGTATTAATTTGGCATTTTTCACAAACTGACACTCCAGTCTCCATCCTCAGGCCATGGGGCTGTGTGACTTCTCGCTCATGTACACACAAACACACACTTGGGCTTTGGCAATATCGCCCCTCCCTCGCTTGTGCAGATCATGGAGGAAATTCTGCAGCGTGGCAATTACTGAAGTCTTTTATCAGTCATTTCAAAGGAGGAAAATTAGAGCAATTGTGTCAGGATGGTCATATGGGCAGAAATTGCACACTTATTGGGTGCACTTATGCCTGTGTGACTCCACTGCCTGGCCTGATGGCGCCCATTGTTAGCGCAGGGTGCCTTGGAGGCCGCTGATTGGGGCTAAGAGCAGATGAAACACTCCTTCCAAAAATCTGCACACCCCTCTCCTTCTTCTTTAGTTTCTCTTTTGCCGAATCCCAAAACCTCACAAAGCTTGATGGAGAAAACCTAAGCTTTAAGGACAAGAATTTCTGGATAATTTTGCCAATATCATCAAATAATACAATTAAACCTGATTTATCCGTCAAAGTAACACTTTATTCATAATCTGATTTTTGGTAACGAGGTAATTACAATACATTACAAAAAGTACAATGAAGATAAAAAAGGCCACTTGTTTGTCAATCAGACAAACTTCAGACATACAGTGTAGAAAGACGTGAGCACAAGATGGAAATATTAATTGCAATAGATTATTATATTTAATCATTTCAAATAAATAAATATTTCAATATGGTACTAAATGTTACGCCGGGGTTGCATAGTTATGCAAGATGTAGATGGACGTTCGGAAGCAGCGTGCAGGTGAGAAAGATTGTTTATTACCATAACAAGGCAAGAACACAAAAACAGGAATGTGCCGATGTCACGGGACGCTATAGAAAAGCTTAGCAGAGGACTAGCCAAAAAAAGAAACAAAAAGCAAGAATTACCAACATAACTTGTTGCGTATCGCAACCAAAATCGGCAGCCAGGCGTGAGGCAGGAATAAATAGCTCTCTGATTATTGACCGGAAACAGGTGAGCGTTCCGACCACTAATCAGAGGCAGGTTACAATAATCAGCAGCCATGGCAACTAGGAACACAGAAACAGGGGTGCTGAAACAGAACTAAACAACTAAGGGAATCTAAAACTAAACATGACATGATCCGGGTAACGGATCATTACAGTACCCCCCACTCCCTTAAAGGACGGATTCCAGACGTCCCAGAGAAAAACAAAAAACGAAAAAGTCCATAGTCGCGGAGGGAGGCCTAGGCGGTGGGTCGTCTGGCCAAGTGTCCCCGAAGCCACCAGGGATGAGTCGGTCGCCCACGGAACGGCCACACCCGCGACTGACGAGGAGGCGGACACGAGCGGTGCCAGAACCTCAGCAGTCAAAGAGTCTTGTACATATATATATATACATATATATATATATATGTCTTAATAAGGTTATCCAAAAAAAAGTGCTCGATACCGTAGTAGAGCGCAATATACAGTATGTATGTGTGGGAAAAAAAATCACAAGACTATTTCATCTCTACAGGCCTGTTTCATGAGGGGGGGTACCCTCAATCATCAGGAGATTTAAAAAAAAAAAAATCTCCTGATGATTGAGGGTACCCCCCCTCATGAAACAGGCCTGTAGAGATGAAATAGTCTTGTGATTTTTTTCCCCACACATACATATATATATATATATACACATATACTTATATATATATATATATATATATATGTGTATTAGGGATGTCCGATAATATCGGCCTGCCGATAAATGCGTTAAAATGTAATATCAGAAATTATCGGTATCGTTTTTTTTATTATCGATGTCGGTTTTTTAAATTTATTTTTTTATTAAATCAACATAAAAAACACAAGATACACTTACAATTAGTGCACCAACCCAAAAACCTCCCTCCTCCCATTTACACTCATTCACACAAAAGGGTTGTTTCTTTCTGTTATTAATATTCTGGTTCCTACATTATATATCAATATATATCAATACAGTCTGCAAGGGATACAGTCCTTAAGCACACATGATTGTGCGTGCTGCTGGTCCACTAATAGTACTAACCTTTAACAGTTAATTTTACAAATTTTAATTAATTACTAGTTTTTATGTAACTGTTTTTATATTGTTTTACTTTCTTTTTTATTCAAGAAAATGTTTTTAATTTATTTATCTTATTTTATTAATTGTTTTTAAAAGTACCTTATCTTCACCATACCTGGTTGTCCAAATTAGGCATAATAATGTGTTAATTCCACGACTGCATATATCTGTTGATATCGGTATCGGTTGATATTGGTATCGGTAATCAAAGAGTTGGACAATATCAGAATATCGGCAAAAAGCCATTATCGGACATCCCTAATATGTATATATATAAAAATATATATACATATGTATATACAGTATATATATGCATACATGTATATATAAATATATGCATATATATATATATATGTATATATATATATATATATATATATATATATATAAATATATGCATATATATAAATATATGCATACATATATATATATATATATATATATATATGCATATATATATATGCATATATATATACATACATACATACATATACACACACGTACATACAGACATACATACAGTACATGCATGTATGTATATATATATATATATATATATATATAATACAGCTACCGAATGAATTTGTCAACCTGGTTCTATACGAAAGTACCACGCCTCAATAAATGTTAGTGAAACGTACCTTGAAACCTAAACATGACCCCCTCAGTGTGAAGCCTCCATCTCCGCTCACAGGGATCTTTCCTTAAACGCTAACAAGATTCAGGCAGTGAATTCTTGCAGTAAATGCTAAGTCTATGGCTTAATCGTCGACCGGAGCCCCTTCACACCGCAGGGAGCTGCCAGGCCTCTATTCCCACTCCACCGGCCACACATCTCCACCCAATCTGTCTTAGCATATTGATTTCCCAGCTGTCTCATTGGTTCCTAACATAATTATGGCTGGCTAGGCTAGCAGCGCAAGCATGGGGGCTAATACATTTACACCAAGCCCCATCAGCGCGGGCTTATATTCATGTCATTGAAAGAGGCAGGAGATTGGACGGCCCTAAGAGGCAGATCTACTAAGAGAATTTGGGGGGCTTCGCAGTAATGAAAAAGGGAATTAGCCGGCTCGACCTCCACCGCATCCAGCGATCAATAGCAAACGTCCATGAAAAAATTCAGCGAGTGAAAAAAAAGGAAGCGAGGTAAAATGACACATATTTTAATCAAGCCTTTGATTCATAGTATTTTTTGTAATCAGGTTAAGAAAGCAGAAAAATAAGTTATGGTGGAAGGGAGAAAAATAAGGCCACAGTCCATCTATTTCATTGTGCCTAATAGTTGTCAGAAGAGGATCTAAAACGCCAAGACAGTATTTTTCAAAGTCAAGGATGAGGTAGAGGAAGGGTGGGCAATTCATCACGCCATCTCTTCTTCTTCCCCCTACACACACACACGCACACACACACACACACACACACACACACACATAATAATGAAAGTTAAATTAATTAAATGTAAATATTTTCACAAATGTATTGATATTTTAATTATTATTAACAATTATTATTATTATTATTATTATTATTGATTGATTAATTGCTATATGTCAGTAAGTAGAAATGCATTTGCTGTTTTATGTCAATTTAGTTATGTTAAAATCGAATTTGTTAAAAGTTTGTAAAAGTTTGATTGATGAATTGATTTACGTGGACCCCGACTTAAACAAGTTGAAAAACGTATTCGGGTGTTACCATTTAGTGGTCAATTGTACGGAATATGTACTGTATTGTACAATCTACTAATAAAAGTTTCAATCAATCAATCAATGCAATGCTAATTTCCGTTAGCCTGTCATTTGGATTGTCCATTGCATGTTAGCATTAAGCTAACGGCATTGAAGCCAACCTTTATCATGTATGGTTGCATTACTTTTTTTCAGTTTATGCCAAACTGTGTTGTTGATTTTACATGATTACTACATGTATGTGCTTTTCAGGTGTATATTAATAGACTTTCCTTTGTGTGATACATTATACAGTAACTTTATTGTGGAGATTATCAATAAACAACCTCAAATAGGGTTTTTTTCATTGCATCTCTAACTTAAATGCCTGTGTACATATCTGCCAAATTAAATTCCAACATTAAGGGAGGGCAGAAGAATACATGTAAATAAATGAGGGGTGTACCAAGTGCATTCTGTGTTACATTGCACTGATAAAATACGCCGCAACAATAGAAAAATACAGCACAACAATAAAATGTAACAAGAAAAATATGTTGATACTAATAACTAATACCAAAGATGTGTCTTTAATCATATATATATATATTTTTTTATATACACATTTCTTTTAGCCTTTAAAAAAAAAATACTTGTATCATAGCCAATTATGCAAATGATACAATGGCATCATACTGACACACTCTATTAGGAGGTGAGCCCAGGTATGATACATGACGTCATCCAGATTTTGTAACCAGAACCACAACAGATGTTGAAATAAATGTCAATATATGTTTTTTGTTTTTCATAAAAAGGATCTTTAACTAGTGTTTTCTGCATCATCTCATTTAAAAACAGCAGAGTGTTCCCATGATATCTTCCTGAAAACTAGTGTCCTCTGCAGTGGACATTTGATTTTGGTTTATTTGTTTTGTCATTTTGGGAAGAAAATCAATATTGTTATGCAAAACACAAAAGTCCCCTGAATAGGACACTGTCTCTAAGAAGATTATAGAGAATCTTTGAATCAAAATGTTGCACTATATCCTTAAAAACAGCAGAGCCATCTTGTCATATCCTTCCGGGATCCAGTGCAGTCTTTAGTGGACGTTTGTATTTTGCAAATTAGGGATATTTTCTTCTGAATTTTTCCGAAAATAAACTAGCCCAAAAAGAAGTATAACATATTCTTTATACCGGATGGTTTGCTTATTTAAAAAAAAAAAATACCACTACTGCAAAACCCTTTTTTTTAATCAAATATTATATATTTGACAAAAAAAAAACATTCTGCTGGGGTTTTTTTTAGGATGTACTACACAAACACAAGTTAAAGATTTTGTATACGACAGGATGCTGTGCTGTTTAAGCCAAAGATTCCATTCATAACATGAGTGTTGTGTCTTTTAGGACCCACTGCAAATCGCAAGCAAAAAAAACGCTCTGCTGTTTTTAAGCACCTGCCGCAAAACAAAAATAAACATCTTTTATATGACAGGATGCTCTGTTAATTTAAAAAGCAACTGCAAAAACAGAAGTCAAGGATCTTTTATACAAGATGATTCTCTGCTGTTTTTAAGGATCTAGTCTAAAATGAAAGTCAAAGACCTTCTATAGGACATAACCACTCCTTGGTTTTTAAAGACTAACTAAAAATATGAACTCAAAGATCCTTTATGATAAACCAGTCTAGTGTTTTTGAGGACTTACTGCAAAACACAAGTCAAAGATCCTTTATATAACAAAAGCACATTGCTGATTTTACGTTTCTACTACTACACACACACCTCTCAAACCTCCTCTATACTGTATGACAAGAGCAGTACGCTGTTTTTACAGACCTACTGAAAAAATCGCTAGTCAAAGATCCTGTACATTAACAAGGATCTGATGTTTTTAGGAACTAACTGAAAATTGAAACTCAAAGATCCTCTATATAGCAAGACTCTGATGTTTTAAGGAACTAACTGAAAGATGCAACTCAAAGATCCGCTATATGACAAAACCGCTCTGCTGTTTTTGAGCACCTCCAGCAAACGCAAGTCAAATATCCTTTATATGAGAAGAAGACTGCTGTTTTTAAGGACATACTGCAAAAACGCTGGATAACGGTTCTTTATATATAACAAAAACATGTTGCTGATGTTATGGATCTACTGCATAAACACCTGTCAAACATCCTCTATATGACAAGAGCTGTCTGTTGTTTTTACAGACCTACTGCAAAATCACTAGTCAAAAATCATCTCTATAGCATGAAGCTGCTGTGTTTAAGGACCTACTGCAAAAATGCAAGTCAAAGATCCTCTATATCAGTGGTCCCCAACCACCGGTCCAGGCACCGGCACCGTGACACAATTGCTACTGGGCCGCACAGAAACATTAATTAATTCATAAACTACCGCATTTTCCCGACTTAACTTTCACCTGTCCCACTAAACACACCAATACGCTTGTTGATAGATGTATATTACAACTCCTTTGTTATAGTACATGGGACATTGCACATTAATTGACATAATAAATGTTAATGCGCCAAATTGTAGCCAAAGGCTAATTTCCATTTGCAGTTCCCTGCAGGGTCATTGTACATAGCATGGGTTCGTAACCTTTTTGACCTCGGGACCCAACTTTTCCACTACAGAGGGGCCAGGAGACCACTCCAATATTAACACTGAATTAGTAATCTTATTCTTGATTTTGATCATATTCAATAATAATGTCAAACCTACTTACAGTTTACTACCTTGTCAAATGGTATAAAAGCATGTGTTCATCACAAAGATTATATTATTAATTTAACAATTTAACCTTGGGTTTCGGTCAGGTTGATTTGAAAAAGAAGTACTAAACAAATAAACAATACATTTACATACAATATGATATGGTGTGCTAAAATAAATAAACTAAATTAATAATAAATATGTTTCTTAATTAAACTGTCAATAAAATGAAAATACAGCTTCACCACTTTAGTCATAATTTTTGCGCTAAAGAAATGTATCTATGACATTAACGCCAGACTTTTTCTGTTTGTTTTATATTTTCATTACTGACACAAGTGGTGGTAAAGTGTATTACAACTGAGTACCGGTGCTTCCTAAATGGACCACAGCGGAAAGACACATATAAAAACAGAATACAATGATTTGCAAATCCATGTCAATTTATATTCAATTGAATAGACTGAAAAGACAAGATATTTAGTGTTCGAACTAAGAAACTTGGCAAATAATCATTAACTTAGAATTTAATGGCAGCAACACATTGCAAAAAAGTTGGCACAGGGGCATTTTTACCACTGTGTTACATGGCCTTTCCTTTTAACAACACTCAGTAAATGTTTGGGAACTGAGGAGACCATTTTTTTAAGCTTTTCAGGTGGAATTATTTCCCATTCTTGCTTAATGTACAGCTTAAGTTGTTCAACAGTCGTATTTTATATTATTTTGTTTATATTTGTCGTATTTTACGCTTCATAAAGTGCCACACATTTTCAAAGGGAGACAGGTCTGGATTACAGGCGGGCCAGTCTTGTACCCGCACAAAGCCACGCTGTTGTAACATGTGCAGAATGTGGCTTGGCATTGTCTTGCTGAAATAAGCAGGGGCGTTCATGCAAAAGATGTTGCTTGGATGGCATCATATGTTGCTCCAAAACCTGTATGTATCTTTCAGCATTAATGGTGCCTTCACAAATGTGTAAGTTACCCATGCCTTGGGCACTATACACCCCCATACCATTACAGATGCTGGCTTTTGAACTTTGCACCTATAACAATCCGGATGGTTCTTTTCCTCTTTGGTCCGGAGGACACAACGTCCACAGTTTCCAAAAACAATTTGAAATGTGGACTCTTCAGACCACAGAACACTTTTCCACTTTGCATCAGTCCATCCTAGATGAGCTCGGACCCAGCGAAGCCGGCGACGTTTCTGGGTGTTGTTGATCAATGGCTTTCGCTTTGCATAGTAGAGTTTTAACTTGCACTTACAGATTTAGCAACAAACTGTAGTTACTGAGAGTGGTTTTTCTGAAGTGTTCCTGAGCCAATGTAGAGATATATTTACTGAGGGATCCAAGGTCACGGGCATTCAATGTTACGTGCAGTGGTTTCTCCAGTTTCTCGGAACCTTTTGATGATATTACGGACCGTAGATGGTGAAATCTCTAAATTCCTTGCAATAGCTGGTTGAGAAATGTTGTTCTTAAACTGTTCGACAATTTGCTCACGCATTTGTTCACAAAGTAGTGATTCTCGCCCCATCCTTGTTTGTGAATGACTGAGCATTTCATGGAAGCTGCTTTTATACCCAATCGTGGCACCCACCTGTTCCCAATCAGCCTGTTCCAAATAAGTGTTTGACTTTCTCAGTCAATTTAAAAATATTTTGCTGTTTTTAAGGACTTTGTGTAAAAATGCAAAATTAAGATCCTCTATATCAGGTGTGTCAAACTCATATTTATTGAGAGCCACATCACAAATATGGCTACCCTCAGAGGGCCACATGTAACAGTGAATATATATATGAGTAATAGCCTTGTTACAGAATTTGATTATTAGATTGTTTGCAGATTGATTGATGACTTGCTTTGAAATCACTAGTAAATAAAACAAGCAGTGTAGGTGTTTATAACCCAAAAAATGTTTGATTAAAGTGTAGAACAAATGCAATGGAATATGCAATATTTTTTCTGTCAAAGTTGAAAGAACAAATACATTCTGCCAGAAAGTGCTTTTTTTATGTCTAGTTTATCGCAGGCCACAAAAAATGATGTGGCTTGCAATATAAAATGATGTGGCGGACCACGTTAAAAGATGCGGCGGACCACATTAATTTATTACTAGTCCCTCCAAGTATGTCAGCTGGTCTCATGTCATTCTTGGCTTGCTGCTTATTTCATGTCAACAAAACAAAACTGTACAACAAACAGTTGACTGCATTAAGCATGAAAACAAGTTAAATCTTCCAGCAATAAACAAAGAAAACATGCTAACTGCTGTGAGCCTGCTGGCTTAGAGGGCAACAGCTGCTTTACCAAAAAAAAAAAAAAAACTTGCAACTTTTCCACCCAAAACTTCCTCTCATTGGATGAAAAGACAAAAAGAAGGGAAAAGAAGTGATGGCAGTAAGGCAAAGCCGTGGGGAGCGGCAGTCGATGATGAAAGCAAACTTGGGAAGAAGCACAAAACAGCACACTCCCCCTCTATTACATCAAGGGCCAAGCAAAGGGAATTGTAATAATGCTGCCTTTTCTTTTTTAATTAATGACGACTATTTGGTAGCAGGCAGGGCAGCCTGTAAGGGATCTTGCATGATTGGCAAACATCAAACAAAGTGTACGCTGTGGAGGATCTTTGTCGTGTTGTGGAGTAAATAAGTCCATCAGTGGCAAGTGGACTTTTAGGCTTGAGAGCAGAGAGAGAAACATTATTTATGCAAGTTATTGAGACTTTGACAACTTCCATGCTTTTCCACTGAAGGTGGTTTTAATAAGGTTCCAAGGGAGTTGATGCTTGGGGGTGTTGACTAACCGCGTGTGTGTGTGTGTGTGTGTGTGTGTGTGTGTGTGTGTGTGTAAGTCTGAATGTTCCGTTGGTGGGGTGGCACGTGGTGTGTGTTACACATGAAAGAAAGGTCATGCTCAAACACAGAGCGGGGCGGAAGGTCAGAGCGGAGCTGTAGATAGAACAAAGAGAGGGATGGGGCTTATCAAAGCTATCACTTGGAGGGAGACTGCAAGGGGTCAGCCAACCCTTGACATGACGTACACATCTAATGTCTGGGCCCAGGATCAATACGACTACACTCAGACAAACCAGATAGGCTTAAAAACGCGTGTAGCCCCACCGGCCGCTGAAAGCAAGCACTCACTCAACCCCGATGACAAGGTGCAGGAAGGAAGAGCAGGCAGAAATAATCAATTAAACAGGAGTCGGGATGAATAAAATACACGTTTCTTTGGATGCAAATGAGGGACGTTTTTGAAAATGTGATAGTTGCATCACATGGAATAATGCAATGACGGATGATTGCAGTTGATTAATATGCAGCAGCTTTGAGAGTAAGTTACCACGCTTGACTTTAGCATACAAGTTCAAAGCAAAAATAGATGTGTCTGCTTGGCTATTTAATTAGCGGTCAACATTCTCCCATTAGATTCCTAAAAACACCAAAGCACTTTTGTAATAATCTCAGTTTTTTCTGCAGATGAGTAAAATTTCATTATCGAGTTCTATTTTTGTATTTTCTTTGCTCCTGAAATTGAATCTGGCAGTCATTTCCTATGCTATCAATTAGTTTTTGAGAAATGGGTGGAAAACTATCCGTACTTAGAACGCCCCCTTTCTATCGCCAGACTTGATATGCCGCCCCTCTCTTGGTATGACGTCATCCACAAAACTGGAGCCCATTTTCCCGCATAAACAGTGTGGATAAAGGCATAAAAAAACTATTATTTTGTTCACTTAATTGCATGTTTTTGTCGCCCTGGTCCAAGATTACTTCAAAACTGATATGGTGTACATTACTGCTCATCTCCTCTTCCATAAACATCATAGCCTCTGTTTCTTCATGCTCTTTCAGTATTTTCTCAAAAAAAACAGTAGAAAAGGACACAAAATAGAAAACAAGGGGTTTACTTTCTTTCCATCCATCCATTTTCTACCGCTTATTCCTTTTTTGGGGTCGCGGGGGGCGCTGGAGCCTATCTCAGCTACAATCGGGCGGAAGGCGGGGTACACCCTGGATAAGTCGCCACCTCATCGCACAGATAGACAGACAACATTCACACTCACATTCACACACTAGGCCAATTTAGTGTTGCCAATCAACCTATCCCCAGGTGCATGTTTTTGGAAGTGGGAGGAAGCCGGAGTACCCGGAGGGAACCCACGCAGTCACGGGGAGAACATGCAAACTCCACACAGAAAGATCCCGAGCCCGGGATTGAACCCAAGACTACTCAGGACCTTTGTATTGCGAGGCAGATGCACTAACCCCTCTTCCACCGTGCTGCCCGGTTTACTTTCTTTTTATCTTGTTTTTGAGCAACGGGTCTGCTCTTCTTTCTTCATTTTTCAACAGGTTCTGATTCAGTCTTTTTGACCTCGAGGGTGCTCCTGATTTTCAAGATTGCATTTGGACTGAGTCTTTATTTTTTTCTCCAACCAAAATCCGATGAAAACCCTTCTTCAAAGTCAGAATTATTAAAATAATCCCTGCAAATCACATTCGTCTCGCTTGGTCTGTCACAGTTTGACAGGAGCGGTCCATACTTTCCTCCTATTCCTATAATTTGGAAATGTATGCATGCTGACCCCTTCTTTAGTTGTATTACTACAACATGCAACAATGAATCTGGCAGACATATTTGATCATTCCTTCAAATTATGTGCAAAAATATTGTGATTCTGGACGTATATGCTACAGAAACAAAATTCATCCATCCATCCATCTTCTTCCGCTTATCCGAAGTCGGATCCCCGGGGCAGCAGCCTAAGCAGAGAAGCCCACTTCCCTCTCCCCAGCTACTTTGTCCAGCTCTTCCCGGGTGTTCCAAGGCCAGCTGGGAGACATAGTATCTCCACCATGTCCTGGGTCTTCCCTGTGGTCTCCTATACCGGTTGGATGTGCAGGAAGGCGTTCGGGGGGCATTCTAACCAGATGCCCAGACCACCTCATCTGGCCCCTCTTGATGTGGAGTAGCAGTGGCTTTAGTCTTAGCTCCTCCCAAATGACAGAGCTTCTCACCCTATCTCTAAGGAAGGGGCCCCGCCACCCGATGGAGGAAACCGCCGCTTAAACCCATGATCTTGTCCTTTTGGTCATAACCCAAAGCTCATGACCATAGGTGAGGATAGGGATGTAGATCGATCGATAAATTGAGAGCTTCGCATTCCAGCTCAGCTCTTCACCACAACGGACCAATGCAGGGTCTGCATCACTGCAGACGCTGCACCGATCCGCTTGTCGATTTTGCGATCCACTCGTACCACCAAGAGCATTGAAGTCCCCCAGTAGAACAGAGGAATCACCTGAGGGAGCACTCTCCAGTACTCCGTCTAGGGATTCCAAAAAGGGCGGGTACTCTGAACTGCTGTTTGGTGCATAAGCACAAACAACAGTCAGGACCGTCCCCCCATCGGGAGGCGGAGGGAAACTACCCTCTTGTACATCGGGTTAAACTCCAACGTACAGGCTCTGAGCCGCGAGGCAGCAAGTATAGCGACCTCCGTCGGTCACCTCTCACTGCTTGCAACGCCAGAGTGGAAGAGAGTCCAGACCCCTCGAGAAGACTGGTTCCAAAGCCCTTGCTGTGCGTTGAAGTGAGACCGACTAGATCCAGCCGGAACTTCTCCAGCTCACGCACCAGGTCAGGCTCCTTCCCCCCCCCCAACAAAGTGACGTTCCACGTCTCAAAAGCTAGCTTTTGCAGCTGAGGATGGGACCGCCAAGGGCCCTGCCTTTGGGTGCCGCCCAGCTCACATAGAACCTGACTTCTATGGCCCCTCCTATGGCTGGTGAGCCCATTGGAGGGGGGACCCACGTTGCCTCTGTGTCCGGCTGGGCCCCATGGGGTAAGGCGCTCGCCACCGGGCCCCACCTCCAGGCGTGGCTCCAGAGGGGGGCCCTGGTGGACCGCGTCCGGGCGAGGGAAACCTTAATCCTTGCTTTTGTCTCTTCATAGAAGTCTTTGAGCTGCTCTTTGTCTGGTCCCTCACCTACAGAAACACACACTACACAATATGAAATTTCCTCCAGTCTTCTGTGGGTGACTATAGCAGGCTGATGCAGGCCTGCCACATTCTGAAGTTAAAAGCAGGTGTTCCAAATGTGCTGAAACAAGCAAAACAAGCCTCAAATCACTATTGTGTCTATTTTTTTTGGGGTGGGGGGAATTTAACTTTAGACATATTTTTTTTGGTCCAGAACTATTACATAAATGCCAATGTTGTCAGCAATGGAGGGACACTGGAAAAATAGTAGAGCGGTTCTGTCATATATATATATATATATATATAGGATCTTTGGTGTGTTTGCAGTTGGTTCTAGAAACAGAGTGCTGCTGTCATATAGAGCAGTGCTTCTCAATCATACGGCCGGGGCCAATTGTTAGTTCACGAGCTCCCACTAGAGCAGGGGTAGGGAACGTATGGCTCTCGAGCCAGATGTGGCTCTTTTGATGACTGCATCTGGCTCTCAGATAAATCTTAGCTGACATTGCTTAACATGATAAGTAATTAATAATTCCGCTGGTAATCACAATGTTTAAAATAACGTTCAAAATATAAAACATTCTCATGCATTTTAATCCATCCATCCATCCATTTGCTACCGCACCTGTTCAAGAAGTCGCAAAAATGGTAAGAAGTATTTTATTTATTATTGGTTAGCTTCAGAAAAACAATGTTATTAAAAAGAATAAGAGACATATTATACTCTAAAAATGTTGGTCTTACTTAAAAATGCACGCAATTAGTTGTATTCAGTGTAAGAAAATATGCTATGGCTTTCACGGAAATACATTTTAAAATATTTGGCTTTCATGGCTCTCAGCCAAAAAGGTTCCCGACCCCTGCACTAGAGGGCCGCAAAAAATATATGTTTCTCAGCTGTGGTCCTTACAGGTTGCAGCGGTACTCAGTTGTAATACGCTTTTCCACCACATGTGGCAGGATTGACAATAACAAATACACAGAAGAAGTCTGGAGCTAAAGTCATAGAGAAGTTTCTTAAGCGCAAAAATTATGAGTAAAATGGTGAATTTGTATTTTTGTTTGCACTTAAATGTTTATTCACAGTTTATATTATGAAACATATTAATTATTAATTTAGTTTGTTTATTTTAGCACTTTTTTTATCAGTTATTATGAGTCCCTTCATGGATCATACCGTTTGACAAAGTTTGTCCTGTTAAACTGTAAGTATGTCAGATATAATTATTGAATACAATTAAAAGACTAAAATTAAGAGTAAGATTACTTACTCAGTGTTAATATTTGAGTGGCTACCGGGCTTCTCTATAGTGGAAAAATTAGGCCCCAAGGGCAAAAAGGTTAAGAGCCCCTGATATAGAGGATCTCTGATTAGTGTTTTTGCAGTAGGTTTGTAAAAACAGTCGATTTTTGTCACATAAAGGATCTTTGACCAGTGTTTTATGCAGTAGGTTTGTAAAATCAGCAGAGCGCTCAGTCATATAAAATATCTGTGACATTTAAAAATGTTTTAATCAACGGTTTGGCATCATTTTTGCAGTATTGAAGTGGTTTTGGTTAAACTGTAAACAAAAGGTTTTCTCTGGTAGCAAGTAGGACAGACATGCTGAAAATTACTAATGAGCCAAGGAAGGAAAATGAGTGAGAAAGTAGAGAGCAGGTGTGCACTCTGTTTGCAAAGGCTAAACTTATTAGTGTCTTCTTCTTGCCTCTAAAAAAATACACGGTAATGATGATTTGTGCACTCTTCGTCCAGCCGAGGGAGAAGAGCTCACTTATTCCACATAAGTGTTATAATTGGCACCTTATTGCATTAGGGGAGAATGCATTGTGTGATTTCCTGGGTGTCATTTTTGACTAATGGATTCTTAAGAATAGTAATCTAATCGCTGTCATTACTTCATCTTTACTTTTTTTCGGGGAAAGAAGAAACAAATGGCAGAAGCTGTTTCAGTCCCGGGTGGATGAGTTTGTCTTAAATTAAGCTGGACACCTTGTTAAAAGTGATCACATATGATTTTAAAACCTGAAAGTACAGGTTGGCTGGCAATAATTGCTAAGTTTTTTATTACATTTATTTATCATGTTATTTCTCTATGTGATCAATCCATCTACCGTATGTTTTGGAGTATAAGTCACACCGGAGTATAAGTCGCACCTGCCGAAAATGCATAATAAAGAAGGAAAAAAACATATATAAATCGCACTGGAGCCCGGCCAAACTATGAAAAAGACTGCGACTTATAGTCCGAAAAATACGGTACTATGTATTAATAATTTTACTTTTACAGGAGAAATTACATTAATTGATTGCTTTTGTTGTAATGTATTTTACATAAAAAAATGGTATATATTATTGTTTGTTATGTAAGTAAGATTCATTTAAATGTTAAATCATAATAGAAAAGATATTTAGATTTTGCAAAAACCATCCGCCTAAATTAAAAATATACAAAATGTGTCGTATAAAATTAGCTATAATCGAAACATATACATATATACATAGATATACATATACAGTATATACTATAAACTGTCAAAGTTAACGCGATAATAATGCGTTAACCATAAATTTAAATAACGGTAACACTGCCTTTTTGACACTCTGGCCATGCCGTAGCGGGGAAACTTGGCTGCAGTTCACTTGCTACTGATGAGGCACAAGCGAGCAGAAATAGACAAAAGAAAACAGCTCTCCTAAATACTTCTCAGATGGAAATGTAAAAAATGACAATATGAACGAAGTAGTTGAAAGCTTCAATAAGTACTTTGTGAACATTGGACCAAATCAGGAGGAAAATATTCCAGATCCTGACTCAGTTGAGGATTTGAATGACACCATAGACATAAACCCCAAATCAATGTTCCTCGAAGGAGTGACACAAAAGGAAATAATAAATATTGTAAAAAAAAAAAAGAAGGTAAATCCAAGACCTCAACTGATTCTAACGGAATTGATATGGAAACGATAAAAAAGGTTATTGAAGAGATTTCAGAACCTTCAACAATTATCAGCAACCTATCATTTCAAACAGGCAAATTCGCAGATAAAATGAAAATAGCAAAAGTCGTACCAATTTATAAGACTGGAGACAAACACCAGTTTACAAACTACAGACCTATTTCTTTACTTTCACACATTTCTAAAATTATTGAAACACTGTTTAACAACAGATTAGACGAATTCATGAATAAAAACAAAACATTCACAGACAACCAATACGAATACAGAGCCAACATTTCAATATCAATGGCATTAATCGAAATAACGGAAGAGATCACCAAAGCAATAGATAGTAAAACATGTGCTGCTGCAGTGTTTATTGATTTAACAAAAGTATTTGACACAATTAATCACAGCATCTTAATAAACAAATTAGAACGGTATGGAATCAGAGGGTTGGTCTTGAACTGGGTTAGAAGCTACTTAACCAACAGGAAGCAATACGTGAAGATAGGCGAACACACTTCTACAGAGCTGAACATATTTGGTGGCGTACCTCAGGGATCAATACTTGGACCAAAATTGTTCAATCTTTATATAAAAAACATTTATACAGTTACAAAGGACTTATAGTTAATATTATTTGCAGATGATACAACTGTGTTTTGTTCGGGAGAGAACACACAGAAGCTAATACAAAAAACAACAGAATAAATGAACAAATTAAAAAGATGGTTTGACAAAAACAGAATCTCAGTAAAACTAAAATAATGCTATTTGGTAACAGTAGAAGGGAAATTTAAATACAAATAGACAGAGTAAATATTGAAAAGGTAAAATAAAACACATTTTTTGGTGTAATTATAGATGATAAAATGAACTGGAAACGTCATGTAAAAAAATATACAACATAAAGTCGCAAGAAACACGTCAATAACGAATTAAACAAAACATGTTCTGGACCGAAAATCACTTAATATTCTCTACTGCTCGCGAGTGTTACCATATCTGAGTTATTGTGTAGAAATATGGAGAAACAACTACACATGTGCGCTTCATTCACTAACAGTGTTACAAAAAAGATCAATTAGAATATACATAATGTTGGACGTAGAGCACATACAAACCCTTTATTTATTTAATCACAAATATTGAAATTCAACAATTTGGTGAATTTGTAAACAGCTAAAATTATGTACAAAGCAAACTATAACCTGCTACCCAAGAATGTACAACAATTCTTCTCAACAAAAGAGGAGAAATATAACCTTAGAGGGAAATCTAATTTAAAACATTGGTATGCTCCTACAACACTTAAAACATTTAGCATTTCAGTATGTGGAATTAAATTATGGAATGGATTAAGCAAATAAATCAAACAAAGCACCAATATGATTCAGTTTAAGAGACTGTTCAAACTACAAGTGTTCACAAAGTACACAGTACAAGACTTATGATGAACATCTTGAGACAACGATTATTTATGTATTCAATATTTGTTTGCTTACTATGGTATATTATTTATTTATTATTTATTTATTCACTGTTCTGTTACAGAGAACAAGGAAATGGGATAAAATTGCTATCATATTAAAAGGGGTAGGATTAAATAAACTCAGCTTCTTCCTACTCCTTTTCGGACGTGCTGTAATGAAACAACTGGAAATATGGGATGCATTACATTGTATCGTATGCATGTTCCAAATAAACTGAAACTGAACTGAACTGAACTACCTTATGGAAAGATCAGGTTCAAAGTACAAAGAAGAAAAATTATGAGAAATACTTTCAACCTTATTTAAAATAAGATATTCTTCATCTCAGTATGTTAATGACTGAATTCATTAATTACATATTACAAAACTGTTGTGTATACAAATTCACAGATGTTATTTTATTATAAAAAGGTCAGTAAATGATTCTATAGATTTGTAAACGCTCTGAAGTGGGAAAGGGATTAAATACGCTTTGCTTCTTCCTACTCCTTTTCGGACATGATGTAAAGTGAAATGATATGAAACTGTGTGATGTATTATACTGTACGTGTGTTCATGTTCGAAAAAAACTAAAGAAAGAAAGAAAGAAAGGCATGGCAAGTTGTTCTCCCGACAAGAAAATACTATTTTTCGCTGTAAGAAGAGGCGACATCTCTGTAGCAAACACCTGCTGCATGTGTGTCCGTGCTGAGATTATGGTTAAGGTGCAGTGATAACATAACATTTAGATTGTTACTGTGACTGATTTAGTAAGTAAGATGACATAAAAGCTCAACAGAAATGAAATACGGTCGGCAGGGTGTAGAAAGGAGACTTTTTTATTGCAAACAGTCGATCCGAAATCAAAAACATGTCAAGACACTTTCTCAAAACAATCACACACTTTTCCGGCTTCAAAGTAAAAGCGCTACACTATACATTCGGTTTAACTACATTTAGGGTTTATCCTTAATGTATGGCCTTCATACTAGTCACCACACCAAACAAAATAAAGTAATATAATGTATTGTAGCGTCCAGTAGAAGAAAAACATATAACTTTCTTTTTCTTTTATTAAAGAAAGAGTGACTAAAAGGATTAGATACATCTCTAAAACAGGTTTTGTCAACAAAGTATATTGTACAATAAGCAGCAACAATTTAGAAATGAAACAAAAATATATCATGTAAGAAAAATGTATATGTTATTACTATACATAATAATAACGCATTTGTTTTAAATGCATTTTCACACTGTTTTGCCTTTTTAAAGAATGTATGCATCATGGCAAATCATGTGATGACATCATATCGACCACGGCCCCACCGCCACAGGTATTTTGGCAACTTAGGGGAAACCCTGACAGTAACAAAATAAAAATGTCTTACATTTCGATCATGCTTTGTCAGAGATGTTTTGTAATGTTATTCTGTCATATTTGCACCGAAAGAAATGCTTGTACTACAGTTGAGGAATACGACGAAGGGTGGGGTTTGCTGGCTGAAACATTGTGTAAATTATTTTATAACATGTTCTGGCCGAGTCCTCTATTACAGAATAATTAGCAGGCTCAATACTACATTTTATTAAATAATATAGAAGGTTAAAGTATTGTCATTAAGCAATATGAAGACCATTAACTTGTATAACATGTAAAGTACCAGAAGCATTTATTCAGGTAGAAATATTACAGATTACTGGTTGAATTTTTGACCACTCCTCTTGACAAAATTGGTGCAGTACAGCTAAATGTGTTGGTTTTCTGAGATGGACTTGTTTCTTCAGCATTGTCCACACTTTTAAGTCAGGACTTTGGGAAGGCTATTCTAAAACCTTAATTTTAGCCTGATTTAGCCATTCCTTTACCACTTTTGACGTGTTTTTGGGGTGATTGTCCTGTTGGAACACCCAACTGTGTCATGTCTGTGTGATCAGGTTTTATTTTTGGACTGTTTGTGCACTTTTGTTTTGTATTGTCACCATAGTTACCCATTAGTTTCACCTGTCATGTCACGCACCTGTTTTGAGTCACGCACCTGTTGTTAATCATGTCCATAAGTATTTAAGTTCATTCATTTTCTGTTGTTCGTCCTGACGACCTCACACCACATTTATGCTCTGTCCATTTTTTCATGTCCATGTTCACGCTGCTCCTTTTTTGTCCATGCCAAGTAAGTTTTCTTTATTCAAGCCATAGTTTGCAAGTTTTGTTTAATTGTTCATAGTTTATTCTCCGCCACTGTGCGCGCCTTTTGTTTGATCCTTTTTTTGTATTTATAGTTAATAAATAAATCATGTAGCTTAATTCCCGTCTCGCCCGTGCCAACTTTCCGTTGCATCCTGGAAAAGCACACACCCCGGACCCAGTCTCGACAGTAGGTCGTCAGCAGACTCGCTTTTCCGCACGAGAGTTGGACATTTTCGACGAGGCTTCTTGGGCGGTCCTGTGCGCGATGGAGGAGGAAACTCGGCGCTACTCCTCCGTGGAGTACAGAAACTCCATTTGGTCCCAGGAATGGGAGGACGCAGCGCAGCAGTGCCGGAAGCGCCGCTCCCGACGAAGGACGTCGGGTAGAACTTCCGCGAGCCTGCAGGACAAGCCGCTCCCACATGGCCCTCCCCCTCCGGGCGGAGGCAAGCAGCAGCCAGCCCGGCTTCGCCCTAATGACGTCAAAAACCATGATTTTTTTTTTCTGAATTCTTTTTCTTTTGATTCCCCGCTCCCCAGGACTCAAGCCACACCCAAGACACAAAACAATTTTTTTTCACCCACTCAATCCCAGGTACAAGAAAGACAATTTGGACAATTTAATGGGGAAGTTTCTGCCCTCCTCCGCCCACCCCTACAGAGAGTTCCAGACTGCAGGGAGCGCGTCTGGTATCCGCCCCTTGAGGGGGGGGCTGGGGTCGGGAGCTGTGTTGGTGGGGTGGCTCGGCATCACCATGCCAAGCCACAGCCTCCAGCACGGCCGCCACCACCAGTCTTCCGACCTGTCAAGCCACAGCCTCCAACACGACCGCCCTCACCAGTCTTCCGACCCGTCAAGCCACAGCCTCCAGCACGACCGCCCTCACCAGTCTTCCGACCTGCCAAGCCGCAACCCCCAGCTAGGCCACCTCCACCTGCTCCAAGGCTAGCTCCACGGCTAGCACCAGTCGCAGCTCCACGGCTAGCACCACGGCTAGCACCTGTCGCTGCACCTGTTGCCGCACCAAGGCTAGCACCAGCTCCACCACGCCAAGTTCCACGGCAGACTCCAGTACCCGCAACACGCCTAGCCGCATCATGCCAAGCTCCGGTACCAGCTCCACGCCGCCAAGCACTGCCAAGCCAAGACCAAGCACTGCCAAGCCAAGACCAAGACCCTCCACGCCAAGACCAAGACCAAGACCCACCACGCCAAGCTCCGGTACCAGCTCCACGACGCCAAGTGCCGCCAGTCGCAGCTCAACGACGCCAAGTGCCGCCAGTCGCAGCTCAACGACGCCAAGTGCCGCCAGTTGCAGCTCAACGACGCCAAGTGCCGCCAGTCGCAGCTCAACGACGCCAAGTGCCGCCAGTCGCAGCTCAACAACGCCAAGACCCGCCATGCCAAGACCAAGACCAAGATTCGCCATGCCAAGACCAAGACCCGCCATGCCAAGACCAAGACCAAGACCCGCCATGCCAAGACCAAGACCCGCCATGCCAAGACCCGCCATGCCAAGACCAAGACCAAGACCCGCCATGCCAAGACCAAGACCAAGACCAAGACCCGCCATGCCAAGACCAAGACCAAGACCCGCCATGCCAAGACCAAGACCCGCCTTGCCAAGACCTAGACCAAGACCAAGACCCACGCCTAGACCAAGACCCACGCCGAGCTTCGCCGCCGGACGCGCCACGCCGAGCTTCGCCGCCTGACTTGCCACGCCGAGCTGCCACGCCTGCCAAGTTGACGACGCGCCTGTCTCCTCGTCGGCCACGGATATGGCCGCTACCTGGTCGTCCGCCACGCCAAGTGCGCCCACCTCCCAGTCGGCCACGAATGTGGCCAATCCCTGGGCGCCCGTCTCGCCTGCTGCAGCGGCGTTCCACTCGCCGCCGCCACTTGACTTTGCCTCGGTGGATTCGGGGCCACTTGGGCTGGCGACCGACCGCCATGTCCCCCTCCCGCCCTCCCATGACTATTGATCTTTGTTTTTTTTTTAATGGACATCTGGTATCTGTCCTTAAGGGAGGGGCTCTGTCATGTCTGTGTGATCAGGTTTTATTTTTGGACTGTTTGTGCACTTTTGTTTTGTTTTGTCACCATAGTTACCCATTAGTTTCACCTGTCATGTCACGCACCTGTTTTGAGTCACGCACCTGTTGTTAATCATGTCCATAAGTATTTAAGTTCATTCATTTTCTGTTGTTCGTCCTGACGACCTCACACCACATTTATGCTCTGTCCATTTTTTCATGTCCATGTTCACGCTGCTCCTTTTTTGTCCATGCCAAGTAAGTTTTCTTTATTCAAGCCATAGTTTGCAAGTTTTGTTTAATTGTTCATAGTTTATTCTCCGCCACTGTGCGCGCCTTTTGTTTGATCCTTTTTTTGTATTTATAGTTAATAAATAAATCATGTACCTTAATTCCCGTCTCGCCCGTGCCAACTTTCCGTTGCATCCTGGAAAAGCACACACCCCGGACCCAGTCTTGACAAACTGCGCCCAAGACCCAATCTCCGGGCTGATGATTTTAGGTTGTCCTGAAGAATTTGGAGGTAATCCTTCTTTTTTATTGTCCCATTTACTCTCTGTAAAGCACCAGTTCCATTGGCAGAAAAACAGGCCCAGAGCATAATACTACCACCACCATGCTTGACGGTGGAGATGGTGTTCCTGGTATTCCTTTTCTCCTCCAAACATATTGCTGGGTATTGTGGCCAAACAGCTGAATTGTTGTTTCATCTGACATCACATAGACAAAGATAATACCTTCTGGAGGAAATTTATGTGGTATATATATATATATATATATATATATATATATATATATATATATATATATATATATATATATATATGTATATATATATACATATATATATATATATATATATATATATATATATATATATATATATATATATATATATATAGAACAAGTTATTACACTTTAAAATATGCATACAAAACAAATATCATAAAATAATGTATATTACAAATTAGGGATGTCCGATAAATGCTTTAAAATGTAATATCGGAAATTATCGGTATCGTTTTTTTATTATCGGTATCAGTATCGTTTTTTGTTTTTTGTTTTATTATTAAATCAACATAAAAAACACAAGATACACTTACAGTTAGTGCACCAACCCAAAAAACCTCCCTCCCCCATTCACACTCATTCACACAAAAGGGTTGTTTCTTTCTGTTATTAATATTCTGGTTCCTACATTATATATCTATATATCAATACAGTCTGCAAGGGATACAGTCCGTAAGCGCAGATGATTGTGCGTGCTGCTGGTCCAATAATAGAATTTAACAGTTAATTTTACAAATTTTCATTAATTACTAGTTTCTATGTAACTGTTTTTATATTGTTTTACTTTCTTTTTTATTCAAGAAAATGTTATTAATTTATTTATCTTATTGTATTAATTAAAACAAAAAAAAACCTTATCTTCACCATACCTGGTTGTCCAAATTAGGCATAATAATGTGTTAATTCCATGACTGCATATATCGGTATCGGTTGATATCGGTATCGGTAATTAAAGAGTTGGACAATATCGGAATGTCGGATATCGTCAAAAAGCCATTATCGGACATCCCTATTAAAAATAATCTTGACATAAAAAGGGACATTGGACATTTAAAAACATATATACAAAATACAATATAGCTTTTGCATAGAAGATGCCATTAAACATAAAAATGTAGACAAGCTAAATATTATAAAATAAATAAGAAAACATGTTTAGATTTATGATTCAAAGAGCATATAAAGAAAACAAAATAAAGTTTAATCCCGACTTGTTTCTGATCTTTTTTGCCAAATGTACACTTTTGCATCCAATAAGCCAATGTATGCAAGTTAGAATAGAACACTTTATTGCCATCAATCGTGAAAGCATTAAAACAAAATGGCATACACAAATATGTAAAAAATGTTGATGGCTGTATGTTCACATGCACTCTGACATCTCATTCTGTCTAAATAGCAGCAACGCCTTGTTTCCATTCCTACTTATACACATGCACCCTGGCGCCGTGTCACTAATAGAGGTGATGTTGTGTTTATTTTATTGATCTGGTGTTTTTTTCCCCCCAGCATCATTGCAGGTCTCACGCACTGACATGGTCCTATTCAAAACAGACAATGGACCTCTGCTTTTGATGCCTTCAACACGTCACAATAGGCCCGCTCGCTCTCACGGTGATGACCCTTTTCTTTTTAATTGTATTTTGTGTTTAGAAGTGAGCAGGTGCAACTGGCCTTTCACCTTGTGCTTGTGAAGGTGCAGGAATGTCAGACCTGGGGCTGATCTGATGGTCAGTAGACTGTCTTCCTGAATAACCCTCCACACACACACACACACACACACACACACACACACACACACACACACACACACACACACACGTACACACACTTACACACACTTACACACACTTACACACACACACACCCTCCCGACATACCTTATCACCCCTCCCCTCCCTCACGGACCTTTTCCCCAATAACCCCCCCACTTCCTCTCCCGTCACCATCACCCACTGTCCTCCCCCACTAGCCCCCCCCATCCTCCAGGGAGAAAAAGGCTGACTTGCATTCAGCATCTCTCAGCAAAGAAGAAATGAATAAAAGAAAGGAGACGTCCCGTTGACAGTCAATGTCTGCGCCGCCAGGAGCCAAAATAACTGTCAGCAACTGCTGGGGACTGTCCAAAATGCCACGCAGGAATGAAAGATTGACAAATAAATTAATAAATAAATGAAAAACAGGTGGGGGGGAGAGAATCAGTCATCTAAAAAGTTACTGGCCTGGTTAGTTCAGGCAAATCAGTGTTATGGTGCTAAACCAGTTGGGGTATTACCATCTGATATCGATATCGGATATCGATGTGATATCAGCAAAAAAAAACAAGCATCAGATACTGTACAAGTAGTTAACAGCTAATTGTCCTCCAATAAGCACACAGGGTTGGTCTTTTTTTGTATTTTGGTAACAAAGGTAAAGATGGTGGGCTATGGGCTTCTAGACCAGTGGTTCTTAACCTGGGTTCGATCGAACCCTAGGGGTTCGGTGAGTTGGGCTCAGGGGTTCGGCAGAGGTCAAAACACACGCGACTCATCGTGTAAATAAAAACTTCTCCCTATTGGCGTATTATGGATATGACAACAGCAGAAGTCAGACTGATTTGCAGGTGTGTAATTTGTTGTGAGTTTATGCACTGTGTTGGATTTGTTCTTTGAACAAGGTGATGTTTGTGCACGGTTCATTTTGTGCACCAGTAAAAAAAACATGGTAAGACTTTAGTATGGGGAACATATTTACCATTAATTAGTTGCTTATTAACATGCAAATTAGTAACATATTGGCTCTTAACTAATCATTATTAAGTACTTATTAATGCCTTATTCGGCATGGCCTTATTATAACCCTAACCCTCTAACCCTGGCGCTAACCCTCTAACCGTAACCCTAACCAAATAACTCTAAATTAAGTCTTTGTTACTTAAAATATGTTCCCGTAGTGTCCAAAAAACTCTAAATTAAGTCTTTATTACTTAGAGTATATTCCCCATACTAAAGTGTTACCAAAAACATATAACTTTGTCTTGAATTTGAAAAAAAAAAACATTTTATCTTTCACTAAAGAAGGGTTCGGTGAATGCGCATATGAAACTGGTGGGGTTCGGTACCTCCAACAAGGTTAAGAACCACTGTTCTAGAAGCTAGCAGCTACATAACAGCTAAGCACACAAATCACACAAGCTAGACATACATAATAAGTGTCCTTCATTGAACAATATTGCAGTATAAAACACCACATTTGTCAATATAATCACGTATCACATAATCATAGTTGCATATTATTTACCAATGCAAAATAACATCCAGTAACACGTGTCCACATCATTAAACCTCCTGTGTCAGGAGCTCAACTTAATTAATTATTGTGTTCATAAGGTGTCGCCAAAAAAACAATTGCACACTCAAGGGAAGTCAGGGCTTCTCTGCTTAAGCTGCGGACCCCGCGACCCGACTTCGGATAAGCGGAAGACAATGGATGGATGGACGGATGGATCAACGTAAAGACAGCATAAGACCATTCCAGACGGTCAAAAATGAGTAAGTTAGTGCTTTTGACACTTACTGTTTGAGTAATTTCACTTCATTAAGTCCTTTCTAACGGTCAACACTACGAAATATAACAAGTATGTATGATTTGTGCTGTTATTGTATCGGATCAATATCTGTATTGGCTAATACTTAAGGCTCCAATGTCGGTACTGTATCGGAAAAGGACATAGGGCTCCGATACAAAAGGTAATTTGTGTGCAAAGCTGGACAGCCAGTTAACATCTAATTGCCCACCAATAAGCACACAAAGTTGGCATTTTATTGTAATTTAGTGCCATTTACAAAAGGTAAACATAGAATGCATTTATTTGAAACCTGCGTAATAGTATGTAAATGTATTTTCCATCAGTTTTGTACGAGTCCCTTGATAATTGTCTTTGTGATTTACACATGCTTTCATATCATTTGACAACTGTAAGTAGGTTAAATATATTTATTGAATATATTGAATATGACTAAAATCAAGAAAAATATTACTAATTCAGTGTTAATAATTAAGGAGCCTCGTGCCATCTGTTGTAGAAAAGTTGGGCCCCAAGGTTAAAAAGGTTAAGAACCCCTGGTCTACGTAACATGTAACTGTGGTTCTTTTGTCAAAATGTTGCATGACCGTCTCTACAGGAGGCGCCATTTCGTAGGCGTTCTTATTTATGTGCCTCCACTTCGAATGTGTCCTCTTCCTATTATCTTTGTTGTACCGGTAGAGTTTAGCCCTTCCATAGTGAGGCTACTGACAGACATACTGTATTTTTCGGACTATAAGTCGCAGTTTTTTTCATAGTTTGGCCGGGCTTTAGTGCGACTTATATATGTTTTTTTCTTTTTTTATTATGCATTTTCGGCAGGTGCGACTTATACTCCGGTGCGACTTATACTCAGAAAAATAAGGTAAGTAAGTTAGAACTGTACGCTACTTTGTAATAGAAATGGCAACAGCTGAGGACGAAAGGCCCCACAATAAGAGGATAGAGAAAAAAAGAAGGAGCTTATTTACTACAATGGTGGACGCGTGCACATTTTCGGGATTTATGCAGATCCTAAATACCCATCAGCAGGTACCAATAGGTAAGAAAAGTTGGTTTTGCATAATATTGCGAAACAGAATGCCACGTAATATGTCTCCGAAGTGGTGCCATTTTGGGGTCCTTATACACACACTATAACAGTACGGTAGGTTGAAGCACAGTACATCTGACTACGGTAGCCGTAATGCTCCGCGTTCCATCAAGTGGTGTGGCTTCTACTAAAAGTCGTATTAAAACATTTTGACGGATTTTTGAGTGCCGTGTGGAATGTTCTATATTCTCAATGAAACAAAGTGTTGCTTGCTTACCTGTACTTGCTTGCGTCTTATATTTGACGGGGGCATCAACCTGCAGTCCCCATGTATCTTTTATGTGTGAGTGCCATCGACTGGTCACACTTATCATTACACTATGTACCAAAAAAAAACGCTTCAAAGTTGGTAAGCACAAGTCGAAAAAAATGAAGATTTTAAGTGTGCCTTATAGTCTGAAAGAAACGGTATTTCTTATAATCAAAGATCCAGGAGCGCTATGCCCTTTTTAAGAACATATTGCCAAAAAAAGATGCTCCATATCCTCCTGAGAACCAGTGTCGAATAGAGGATCTATGCAATTTTGCAGGAGGTACTCAAAAACAGCATACTGTCATATAGAAGATCTTTGACTAGTATAAATATATTTGTTACTTTTGAGGGATACATCTTATGGTATGACAAAGCAAGTACAAGTCTAGTATTTTCTAAAAATCCGGCGCTCAGAACAGTTTAGTTAAATAGCTCCTGCTTCTAGCCTGTTCTTCCAAAAAGCGACAGGGCCCAGTGTGTTTTATCTTGCTTACTCATCAATATTTTACACCACCTCACATGGGATGCTCCAGTGACTTGGAATATAGGGGCTCTCTCTTCCTTACTGATATGACATCAAGTAATGGGCAGTGAAATCGCTGGGCCACACTACGGTGCATATCCAGGTATGGCTTAAATGTGACACGCATATAAAAAAAAGACTAAATACAAATTAAAATAAATATAATATACTTGTCACAGGGTTAAGCTAAGCATCAGTCGAGGAGGGTCTGTATTACATGCATTTTGTCAGGCTCAGGTGAGTGTTGCTTGCTACGTGACCCCAAGATGCAGAGGAAAGCAGACAGTGTGCAGGTAAAAGTATATTTAATGACAAAAACTAATGCAACGTGGAAGTGCACTGAAAGAAACCAAATTATCCATTCTTGACAACAAACAATTTCAATAAACCAGCACCCAGAGGCTTGTGAAGCTGGGATATTAACCCTCTTGATTAGCGATCAGGGACAGGTAAGTCCACAGATCGTTAATCAAGAGCAGGTGAGGGGAAACAGTGCTCAGAGACAGGGATAAACAAAAAAAACAGGAAGAAGAAAGTAAAAATAAGAGCGCTGGACAGGAACTAAACACCAAACACAAGAAAACACAAAAACACAAACAACCTGTCTGGAGCAATCCTGACACATTTATTCCAAACATGCGTCAAGATGTATATGCCACGAATAGATATGTAACGATTACTGGTATTAATGATCAACTGCAGTTAAACTCTCGACAGTTAATATTACCGGTTGGAATGGAAATGATCGTGAAACCGTGGTTGCATTTTCTTTTTTTAATATATATATAAAAATATATATTACCGTATTTTTCGGAGTATAAGTCGCACCGGAGTATAAGTCGCACCTGCCGAAAATGCATAATAAAGAAGGAAAAAAAACATATATAAGTCGCACTGAAGCCCGGCCAAACTATGAAAAAAACTGCGACTTATAGTCCGAAAAATACGGTATATAAAAATAGAATACAACAATATAATATATCAGTATATATTATATACTGTATATATAATATGTAAATATTACATATATGTTATATTTTCTATATTGCTACTATGGTACATTTTTAGTCTACTTTATACCTGCATTATTTTTTCCATCCTAACCCTTTCCATCCTTTGTAACTGAGCTACTGTGTGGAACAATTTCCCATGTGGATCAATAAAGTTTGTCTAAGTCTAAGTTACGAATGGCTACCGAATTCAGTAATGTTATAGGCATCGACAAAATTATACAGGTAGTATCTGGTATCAATTCATGTAAAATCAAACGGTGCCATATTTTGATACCTTTGTTGCAAGTTTGTAGAGTCCGTCAGCTCAGACACTTTGCAGGGAAACAAGCAGTCAAGCAGCATTCAGAGGGGACTCAGTCAGACCGCCACTAGGTAATGTTACAATTTATATTTCAACAAGGCATGTATGCCTGATAGAAAAAACTTGAACATAGAGGAACAATCCACTTTTTAAAATATGCTTGCTCAATGCTAATTTACATTAGATTTGCCATAGACATGCTATTAATTAGCATGAGCAATTTTACATGGCGATTTCAACAATTTTTTTAAGTAAAAACCACACTAAGATGCATGTTACAATCAAACAGCTGGTGTCTTATAAGTACAAAACGTACAGTATAAACACTTTTTAGGGCGCAACAGAAGACTTGATTCAACTTCATGGCTATACACTACTACTACTTTTGCTATCTAACGTCTTGGAATTGCAACTGCATGCAAAGATATAACCACCGTTATCATTATCAGCTCATTGTTAAATGTTACATAAACAACTGCAATTTCATGAATAAATGTTAATTAGTTTAATAACACATTAACACACACATAAGTACCGCAAATTGGTATACCGGTATCGATATTTGTACCCGGAATGGGTTCAAATGTAAAAGGTACCCATCCCTAAACCTAACAGTGATTAATAACCGCACTTCACTAAACTCACGGACCAGTGATACTGCTCATTTCCTAGAGAAGCAAGCTTGTGCTCCAATTGCTAACTACTGAGTACAAGACATTAATGTCTTTAGTTTTATAATTAAAAACTCAAATAACAATAATCTTCTCTTTCTCTTTAGATGCCAGAACAATATTGCATGTTTATTCTGCCAAAGAAAAAAATATTGAACGTATGTTTATATTTTACATCTTAAATACAAATGTGTTAAAATATTTCATTGTTGTTATTGTTTTTTTTAGTAAAGTGATGGTGACGGAAATGATAAGTGAGAATATTAATAGTAATGTAAACATTGCTAAACATTGCTCGTGTTATTGTGACTAATTGTGTTTGTTTTTGTTTAATGTTGTAATCAATATTGTTAATGTTATTATTAAAACTGTTGCTACAATTTTGTGGTTTTCTGTTTTGTAAGTATTGCATCTAATAAGTATTGCATTTGCATGTTTTCTCAATTGTTTTGCAAATTAAAATAATTAAATATTTAAAAAATATATATATATATTAATTCAATTAAATATAATTTAGTAAAAAAATAAAATAAAAATATATTGTATTGTGTCTAAGTACTTTTTGAGCACGTCCAAAAATACCACGAAAATAATGATGACAGTGATAATTTTGGTCAATAACCGTGGTATGAAATTTACATATCATTGTGTCACCAAAATGGAAGGTATATTGCATATGTATATAAACAGTATGATTTGCATTTGCCTAGTGCACTAACAAAACTATACCCCTTATTTCCAATTGTTAAAAAAAAAAAATATATATATATATAAAAATAATATTGTGATTTTCAAGCGCGTGAATGTGTGTGTGTGTGTGTGAGTGTGTGTCACTGGCCCAGGACAAAAAGACCCCAAAGTGTCAGAGACTAATGGACGTGCCCCCTTCCACATTCTGCCACCCGTTGTGACCATCCCCAGAAATTAATTAGAAATAACGAATAGAAAGTGGTCTCTCGTTTATTACAATGGTAATTGCTCTTCGCTCATTGTAGGTTAAGTCTTTAAACAGTGTCTTACATCAGGACATGCTCATCCGCCGCCATCTATAATTCATGATATACTTTGCACCAAGCAAAGCTGTTAAATATTTAGTGAGTCATTGCCTTAAACTTAATCACTCGTTGATAAATGCATGTGTTTTTCCTCACTCCCCTCTTCTTTTTTCCTTCCCCTCCGCCTGTTTTTCTTATCAGCTCTCCAGTCAAGAGGATATGTACTTGAACAAGTTGTGTAATCTATTTTTAATTTCTCATTTGGCAAATTAACATAATACCCACTTAGCGCCATGTATTAATTGCGGCACATTGTTAAGTGCGACATTACGTCCGTGTGAAACAAGCTATTATCATTGTACTTCATGAAGTATTAAATATAATCAATTTTTAAAGGATGCTTTTTAAACATTCATTTGCTACACTTGCCGCTAATGTCTTTTCTCATCAAACTAATTCCCACCACGGCCGCTAACTAGAGCAAACCGAAGAGTGCTTTAAACGGACTTTCTGTTTAGCCTTTTAGCATATTATATTGTGTTTGCATCAAACGTTATGAAATTAAGTGTTTCTATGACTTCAGTGCATAAAGAAGCTTGTTATTCACTTCACCCACTTTTTACATGAATATTGTCCATCCATCCATCCATCCATCTTCTTCCGCTTATCCGAGGTCGGGTCGCGGGGGCAGCAGCCTAAGCAGGGAAGCCCAGACTTCCCTCTCCCCAGCCACTTCGTCCAGCTCCTCCCGGGGGATCCCGAGGCGTTCCCAGGCCAGCCGGGAGACATAGTCTTCCCAACGTGTCCTGGGTCTTCCCCGTGGCCTCCTACCGGTCGGACATGCCCTAAACACCTCCTTAGGGAGGCGCTCGGGTGGCATCCTGACCAGATGCCCGAACCACCTCATCTGGCTCCTCTCGATGTGGAGGAGCAGCGGCTTTACTTTGAGCTCCCCCCGGATGACAGAGCTTCTCACCCTATCTCTAAGGGAGAGCCCCGCCACCCGGCGGAGGAAACTCATTTCGGCCGCTTGTACCCGTGATCTTGTCCTTTCGGTCATAACCCAAAGCTCATGACCATAGGTGAGGATGGGAACGTAGATCGACCGGTAAATTGAGAGCTTTGCCTTCCGGCTCAGCTCCTTCTTCACCACAACGGATCGATACAGCGTCCGCATTACTGAAGACGCCGCACCGATCCGCCTGTCAATCTCACGATCCATTCTTCCCTCACTCGTGAACAAGACTCCGAGGTACTTGAACTCCTCCACTTGGGGCAAGATCTCCTCCCCAACCCGGAGATGGCACTCCACCCTTTTCCGGGCGAGAACCATGGACTCGGACTTGGAGGTGCTGATTCTCATCCCGGTCGCTTCACACTCAGCTGCGAACCGATCCAGTGAGAGCTGAAGATCCTGGCCAGATGAAGCTATCAGGACCAAATCATCTGCAAAAAGCAGAGACCTAATCCTGCATCCACCAAACCGGATCCCCTCAACGCCTTGACTGCGCCTAGAAATTCTGTCCATAAAAGTTATGAACAGAATCGGTGACAAAGGGCAGCCTTGGCGGAGTCCAACCCTCACCGGAAACGTGTCCGACTTACTGCCGGCAATGCGAACCAAGCTCTGACACTGATCATACAGGGAGCGGACCGCCACAATCAGACAGTCCGAAACCCCATACTCTCTGAGCACTCCCCACAGGACTTCCCGAGGGACACGGCCGAATGCCTTCTCCAAGTCCACAAAGCACATGTAGACTGGTTGGGCAAACTCCCATGCACCCTCAAGGACCCTGCCGAGAGTATAGAGCTGGTCCACAGTTCCACGACCAGGACGAAAACCACACTGTTTCTCCTGAATCCGAGGTTCGACTATCCGGCGTAGCCTCCTCTCCAGTACACCTGAATAGACCTTACCGGGAAGGCTGAGGAGTGTGATCCCACGATAGTTAGAACACACCCTCCGGTTCCCCTTTTTAAAGAGAGGAACCACCACCCTGGTCTGCCAATCCAGAGGTACTGCCCCCGATGTCCACGCGATGCTGCAGAGTCTTGTCAACCAAGACAGCCCTACAGCATCCAGAGCCTTAAGGAACTCTGGGCGGATCTCATCCACCCCCGGGGCCTTGCCACCGAGGAGCTTTTTAACTACCTCAGCAACCTCAGCCCCAGAAATAGGAGAGCCCACCACAGATTCCCCAGGCACTGCTTCCTCATAGGAAGACGTGTTGGTGGGATTGAGGAGGTCTTCGAAGTATTCCCTCCACCGAGCCACAACTTCCGCAGTCGAGGTCAGCAGAACACCATCCGCACCATACACGGTGTTGGTAGTGCACTGCTTCCCCTTCCTGAGGCGGCGGATGGTGGTCCAGAATCGCTTCGAAGCCGTCCGGAAGTCGTTTTCCATGGCTTCCCCGAACTCCTCCCATGTCCGAGTTTTTGCCTCCGCGACCGCTGAAGCCGCACACCGCTTGACCTGTCGGTACCTGTCCGCTGCCTCAGGAGTCCCATGAGCCAAAAGAGCCCGATAGGACTCCTTCTTCAGCTTGACGGCATCCCTCACCGCCGGTGTCCACCAACGGGTTCTAGGATTACCGCCACGACAGGCACCAACTACCTTGCGGCCACAGCTCCAATCAGCCGCCTCGACAATAGAGGTGCGGAACATGGTCCACTCGGACTCAATGTCCAGCACCTCCCTCGTGACATGTTCAAAGTTCTTCCGGAGGTGGGAATTGAAACTCTCTCTGACAGGAGACTCTGCCAGACGTTCCCAGCAAACCCTCACAATGCGTTTGGGCCTGCCAGGTCTGTCCGGCATCCTCCCCCACCATCGCAGCCAACTCACCACCAGGTGGTGATCGGTAGAAAGCTCCGCCCCTCTCTTCACCCGAGTGTCCAAAACATGAGGCCGCAAATCCGATGACACAACTACAAAGTCGATCATAGAACTGCGGCCTAGGGTGTCCTGGTGCCAAGTGCACATATGGACACCCTTATGCTTGAACATGGTGTTCGTTATGGACAATCCGTGAAGGGCACAAAAGTCCAATAACAAAACACCACTTGGGTTCAGATCCGGGCGGCCATTCTTCCCAATCACGCCTCTCCAGGTTTCACTGTCGTTGCCAATTTGAGCGTTGAAGTCCCCCAGTAAAACGAGGGAATCACCCGGGGGAGCACTCTCAAGTACTCCCTCGAGTGAATCCAAAAAGGGTGGGTACTCTGAGCTGCCGTTTGGCGCGTAAGCGCAAACAACAGTCAGGACCCGTCCCCCCACCCGAAGGCGGAGGGAAGCTACCCTCTCGTCCACCGGGTTGAACTCCAACATGCAGGCTCTGAGCCGGGGGGCAACAAGAATTGCCACCCCAGCCCGTCGCCTCTCACTGCTGGCAACGCCAGAGTGGAAGAGAGTCCAGCCCCTCTCGAGAGAACTGGTTCCAGAGCCCTTGCTGTGCGTCGAGGTGAGTCCGACTATATCCAACCGGAACTTCTCTACCTTGCGCACTAGCTCAGGCTCCTTCCCCCCCAGCGAGGTGACGTTCCACGTCCCAAGAGCTAGCTTCTGTAGCCGAGGATCGGACCGCCAAGTGCCCTGCCTTCGGCTACCGCCCATCTCACATTGCACCCGACCTCTATGGCCCCTGCTATGGGTGGTGAGCCCATTGGAGGGGGGACCCACGTTGCCTCTTCGGGCTGTGCCCGGCCGGGCCCCATGGGGACAGGCCCGGCCACCAGGCGCTCGCCATCGTGCCCCAACTCCGGGCCTGGCTCCGGAGGGGGGCCCCGGGGACCCGCGTCCGGGCGAGGGAAATCTGAGTCTCGGTTCTTGCATTTCCATAGAAGTCTTCGAGCTGCTCTTTGTCTGATCCCTCACCTAGGACCTGTTTGTCTTGGGAGACCCTACCAGGGGGCATGGAAGCCCCCGGACAACATAGCTCCTAGGATCATTGGGACACGCAAACTCCTCTACCACGTTAAGGTGGCAGCTCAGAGAGGAGTACATGAATATTGTATCTAACCAAATGCCATAAGTCAGATATAATAATAATAATAAATAATAATGGATTAGATTTTATATCGCACTTTTCTATTATTAGATACTCAAAGCGCTCACAGAGAAGTGGGAACCCATCATTCATTCACACCTGGTGGTGGTAAGCTACATTTGTAGCCACAGCTGCCCTGGGGTACACTGACGGACGCGAGGCTGACAGTTTGCGCCTACAGCCCCTCCGACCACCACCTATCATTCATTCATCATTCATTCACCAATGTGAGCGGCACCGGGGTAAGGGTGAAGTGTCCTGCCCAAGGACACAACGGCAGCGATTTGGATGTCAAGAGGCGGGGAGCGAACCTGCAACCCTCAGGTTTCTGGCACGGCTGCTCTACCCACTACGCCACCCCTCGAAGATATGACAATGTAACATTAAGGACAAAAATGTCAGCAACACTCACATTAAAGCCAACATGCTAATAACATTTTCCAGCGAAGGTCACATGCAGAAAAAATAATGGGTACAGGGTCCACTTTGTACTTGTTTGTACATAAAAGATACTAAAACCAATACACAATGTACGCATGTTATTATCATTTTGCCAACTAAAACAATTGCACAGAAATGATCAAACACCATGTAGAATATGTTCATGTCAAGGGCCAAAAGCACACATTTATGGGGAGGGGGTCCATTTGTTTTCTTTGTTTTTTTTTGCAGTTTTCTGATCTAAAATGTGTTTTTTTGTCTGCAGAATGTGTCACAGGCCAATAAAACATGAAAAAGGCCCCTAATGGCCACACTTTGATTACACCTGGGTAATCCTATTGGCTAAAATAAAACCCAAATCATAAAAATTATATTTTGTATATACACTATATTGCCAAAAGTATTTGGCCACCCATCCAAGTGATGAGAATCAGGTGTCCTAATCACTTGGCCCGGCCACAGGTGTATAAAATCAAGCACTTAGGCATGGAGACTGTTTCTACAAACATTTGTGAAAGAATGGGCCGCGCTCAGTGATTTCCAGCATGCAACTGTCATAGGGGCAGCACGGTGGAAGAGGGGTTAGTGCATCTGCCTCACAATACGAAGGTCCTGAGTAGTCTTGGGTTCAATCACGGGCTCGGGATCTTTCTGTGTGGAGTTTACATGTCCTCCCCGTGACTGCGTGGGTTCCCTCTGGGTACCCGGCTTCCTCCCACCTCCAAAGACATGCACCTGGGGATAAGTTGATTGGCAACACTAAATTGGCCCGAGTGTGTGAATGTGAGTGTGAATGTTGTCTGTCTATCTGTGTTGGCCCTGCGATGAGGTGGCGACTTGTCCAGGGTGTATCCCGCCTTCCACCCGATTGTAGCTGAGATAGGCTCCAGCGCCCCCCGTGACCCCAAAAGGGAATAAGCGGTAGAAAATGGATGGATGGAACTGTCATAGGATGCCACCTGTACAACACATCCAGTTGTGAAATTTCCTCGCTCCTACATATTCAAAAGTCAACAGTCGGCTTGATTACGGTATAAGGAAATGGAAAAGTTTGGGAACAACAGCAAGTCAGCCACAGAGTGGTAGGCCACGTAAACTGACAGACAGGGGTCAGCGAATTTCTGCACAGTCAATGGTGGAAAATTCTTATAAACACACTGTGCAACCTTGCGGACAGCCTTCCCAGAAGAGTTGAAGCTGTAATAGCTGCAAAAGGTGGACCGACATCTTATTGAACCCTATGGGTTAGGAATGGGATGGCACGGTGGCCAAATACTTTTGGCAATATAGTGTATGTTGCTGTCTGACGGACAGTTGGTGAAAAGCCAAGCTTTATTTTAAGATGTGTAGAAAGCCTACTTCACCTTTTCGGTTTATCGTCAATAAAAAAAATACAACATTTAAGCGCCCCTTTTTTCAAAAGTAGAGCCAACAAGTGAGGGCAATAATAGGGTCATGCGTTACTTTTAGAACATCACTAAAAAATACATTTTGAATGATAGTGGACCTTTAATATTGCACTTATTGTGTATTGATAAAAGCAGTGTTTTTCATACATTCATGTGTTTTAAGCGGCCTGCCATGAATACATTTGGTCCAACAACATTTGATTTGGTACGCCCTGTACCCTAAAAACACATTATAATGGGACTGTCGGTAAATGTAGTTTTTCGCCACAACTCTGCACAGTAGATGGACTCTGATAAACACACAAGAAGGGTTTTTGTTGCCAAAACTCACAGGCATCTTACTAGTGTCTACACCTTTCTTTGTGACCAAAAAACAAAGAAATGTACCGTAATTTACCTCACCCACCAAATTTTACAAGAAAAAAATATATTTGCAGATATTAGTTGCACTGGGCTATATACAAAACCCAAAACCAGTGAAGTTGGCACGTTATGTAATTCGTAAATAAAAACAGAATACAATGATTTGCAAATCCTTTTCAACCTGAAGTATATTCAATTGAATAGACTGCAAAGACAAGATATTTAATGTTCGAAGTGAGACACTTTTCTTTTTTTTTTTGCAAATAAACATTAACTTAGAATTTAATGGCAGCAACACTGTCACGGCGCAGGCTCGGACCCGCCATTCATGGGTAGGTAGTTCTGCCAGCACATCTGTTGGCAGCATGACAGGACACGCCCCTGCTCGCGCTGGGCGCCTCATGCCCACGCTACAGCGAATTTGCAGACAATCATCAATCTGCGCACCTGGTACTAATCACAACAAGCAGTATAAAGACCAGCAGAACCAAGGAGCTGACGCCGGAACGTAGTTAGTCCTTGCAGTAAGCATCCCGTCTCTGGCTTCTCTCCCGCGTACTTACTATCTCCCTGTCTTCCTAGTTTCCCGCGTCTCATGTCCTTTGTGTTCTCCACAGTGTCCTTCCTGTTTCCCCGTGTTCGAGTTGTTTACCTCGACTTCGTCTGGATTCTGGACTGCCTCCCTTGATCCTCGACCTCTGCTTGGACACGGACCTCATCGCTTCTCTCCTGCCCCCGACCACCTGCCTGCCTACGGACTACCTCTTTGCCTCGCCCCTCTGGACTGACGATGGATTCACCCAACATGCACTTACAACAACAACCCTGGTAACATTTACATTATTATTCTACACATCGTCTGGCACCACACACTTAGAGTAGCATACACCTCCCACACACTCATCAAAGGTTTGAATAAACCTGTTAACCTGACCATCCTCGTGGTGTTGTCTCCTTCCCCTATCGTACGTAACAAACATTGCAAAAAAAGTTGGCACAGGGGCATTTTTACCACTGTGTTACATGGCCTTTCCTTTTTAACAACACTCTGTAAACGTTTGGGAACTGAGGAGACACATTTTTTGAAGCTTTTCAGGTGGAATTCTTTCCCATTCTTGCTTGATGTACAGCTTAAGTTGTTCAACAGTCCAGGGTCTCTGTTGTGGTATTTTAGGCTTCATATTGCGCCACACAGTTTCAATGGGAGACAGGTCTGGACTGAAGGCAGCACTCTTTTACTAAGAAGCCATGCTGTGGTAACACGGTGCCTGCAACACATGGCTGATCAAACAAGACTGAAATCATCGTCATGGACCCACTAGCTTTGGAAGCTAGTGGGTCCAATCAACTAACTCAATAACTCCACGTTGATCTTTTGGTGCATTTTTGAAACTGAAACAATAAAAAAAGAATTCCATTGTACATAATAATTACTAACAGACACTTGTAAATGTGTTAGCAGATTTACTAATGTTAACGACGCTAGCTATATTACATTCCAATAGCACCTACAAATATGCATGAAAACACTCCTACAGACATCACACATGGGACTGTTTGGTAAGTATGAATTGTTTTAGTTACATTGTAAAACTTATAAACGTTGCTTTGAGTGATGAATGAATAAGCCATAAGAGGAGAAACACTATGGACGAATAAACTTCCGACACGAATCAGAAGGTACATTTTCAACCAGCAGCACCAGCAGTGAACAAACTTTTCCAAAAGATGGTGCAATAGTACAAACAATAACACACCTTTTCAGTGTTTTTCTCGGTGTAGAAAACTATTTGTTGAATACAAAACATGGCCGTTAGCGTAGAAAAATCCATAAATTAACCACACCGTTTCGTAAGCCGTCGTTTTTGGTGACTTTATATACTCTGGACCTAGACGTTGAGTCCGCGACATACATGGCGGACAATAACTGATACAGTCTGCTTTGCCAGTCCAAATGCATTCGCTGTTTTCCGTAGTTAGTCTTCCCTCGACGGCCAGGTAATACAAAGCACAAGCTACCTTTTTTATCACATCAGAATCAGAATCAGAATCAACTTTATTGTCATTACGCAGGGTAACGAGACTGAGGCCATTCCATACAGTGTGATGTGTGCATGCAAGAAAACAATGTGTAAATATATAAAAAATATAGAAGTGCAAAGAAGGGTGTGGACCCTGTATACTCTATACAGTGGGTGAAATGAATATATACTGTATTTTTCGGAGTATAAGTCGCACCGGAGTATAAGTCGCACCTGCCGAAAATGCATAATAAAGAAGGAAAAAAACATATATAAATCGCACTGGAGCCCGGCCAAACTATGAAAAAAACTGCGACTTATAGTCCGAAAAATACGGTACATGAATATCAACATGAAAAAAAAAAATCCACGGGAGCTCGCATTCTCGTTGTCTCTCCTTCGACAAATGGACAACGTTTTTCGCTAAGTAGAATTACAGCTGACCTCGACATTGGAAAGTTCTCTTGCCGTCTGAGAAGTGTTGTATCCCAAATAGCTGCAATCGCTTTCTATTAAGGTATTCATGTGTGATTTACATAAGCGTCTGTACATGTAGAAGAAGGAGAAACACGGACATGTCTGGATGACTCGCCTCCATCTCTCCAGTGTCCGACTTACGAAACCGCTTTGTTATGAAGCGAGCTGTGGCGCGTTCTTCCTGACGTCACTTCCTGTGTGGGGCGCGGTCTTTCTGGCGTCACTTCCTCTCCGAACTCAGTTTGTAAACGATGAATGAGTCCATACAAAGCTAAGTGCCAGAGATTCAAGAAATACACGGCCCGATTTGTCTGAGGAGGGGGACCTTAAACGCTGGTTTAGTGTGGCTGAAACGAGGCTTAGGCTAAATAATTATTCATTTAAGGGGTTAAACGACTTAGTGTAGATATGGCCTTAGCAACAATTCCTTGCTTCCTGTTTTCTGTGCATATCACTCGCTGTCTTTCACAGGTAGATAATGGGCGGGCACAAAAAAGCATCAATCACAGTGTCATAAAATCGCACATGTAAATACGCGCCCCGCTCTTTCAAGGCAAAACTCTTTCGTCTCAAAAGACAAAAAATAGATCTTTAGAGAGTCTAAACATGCCATTTGAATGCACATTCCCCCTCTTGTTGTTCCTCTCTCTCCCGTTGCGTCTCACCCGAGCACTCCATCCCCCTGATGTTTAATTCATGGCGCCTTTCCATCATCCTTCCACCTATCTCGGCGGCTGTGTCAGGTAACAAACAATGAGTTTTTGATGTGAATAATTTAATGCGTGTACGGCAAATGCCGGCGCTCTGCATCGCCGGGGCTGTCATTAAGACACCTGATTTCCCCCAAGATTCCTCTCAGCCGCCTGCGAGATGAAAAGGTAACACACATGTCGAAATGTTCTCCCCCTTTTACATCCTCGGGAGGAGGGTTATATTTTTAGACAAGCTAAATGAGGCAATGACAGTGGTGGCCGAGATGGAAAGCGGAGAAAAGAGGGAAGGGTGGAGGAAGGACTGTTTGCTCGTACATGTTTTCCTTTTCTCTCCTTCGCACCTGATTTCGCAGCATCAAACGCTAACCCTTGCTTTTCAAACGTCGGCGGAAGCATTGATTCAATATTTTCACCCGCCTCGGGCTGCTGTGATCCTGAAACTGCTCTCTGGCTGGATGTTGACGCACGGAGAGAAAATGACGACGGCGACATCAAACACAAACGTGCTGCGGGTAATAAGAGACACTTTTTTTTTTCTTTTCCTCTCTTGGCGGCCTCAAACCTAACATGCTAATGTTTTTTTGTGTTTTGGACCGTAAGAAACAGCACAAGAAGTAGCGATATACCCTTAATTATCCTGTTGGTACGTATTGGGCTATATTTAAGACCATGGGTACAACATTTTTCTATTTGTAAAAAATAAAGTTCCTTGAATTCTTACCCATGCTTCAGATTTGCAACAAAGTGTGGAGAGAAAAGTCCCATGCATCATATTTACTGACAAGACAGCAAAAAGTACATAAATGTGAGTAATTATTGATTTTCATCGTTATGACCATCAGGTTTTAACATGCAATCAATCCTTTGTTACTCCATATAAATATTGTTTTGCATGTTGTTTTTATTTTAAAATCGCTTGTCATACGTGCAAGCTAGTGTGGCTGTAGCTTGTAAATGATTTACTTTTTTCATGAATGCTTACACAGTTAATCAACAAAATCCAAAACCAGTGAAGTTGGCACGTTGTGTAATTTGTAAATAAAAACCGAATACAATGATTTACAAATCCTTTTCAACTTATATTCAATTGAATAGACTGCAAAGATAATATATTTAATGTTCGAACTGAGAAACATATGTATTTTTTGCAAATAATCATTAAGTTAGAATTTCATGGCAGCAACACATTGCAAAAGAGTTGGCACAGGGGCTTGTGTTACATGGCCTTTCCTTTTAACAACACTCAGTAAACTTTTTGGGAACTGGGGAGACCAATTTTTGAAGTTTTTCAGGTGGAATTAGTTCCCATTCTTGCTTGATGTACAGCTTAAGTTGTTCAACAGTCCGGGGTCTCCGTTGTGGTATTTAAGGCTTCATATTGTGCCACACATTTTCAATGGGAGACAGGCCTGGACTACAGGCAGGCCAGTCTAGTACCCGCACTCTTTTACTACAAATCCATGCTGTTGTAACATGTGCAGAATGTGGCTTGGCATTGTCTTGCTGAAATAAGCAGGGGCATCCATGAAAAGACGTTGCTTGGATGGAAACATCAATGGTGCCTTCACAAATGTGTAAGTTACCAATGCGTGGGCACTAATATACCCCCATATCATCACAGATGCTGGCTTTTGAACTTTGCACCTATAACAATCTGGATGGTTCTTTTCCTCTTTGGTCCGGAGGACACGACATCCACAGTTTCCAAAAACAATTTGACATGTGGACTCGTAAGACCACAGAACACTTTTCCACATTGCATCAGTCCATCTTAGATGAGCTCAGGCCCAGCAAAGCCGGCGGCATTTCTAGGTGTTGTTGATCAATGGCTTTCGCTTTGCATAATAGAGTTTTAACTTGCACTTACAGATGTAGAGACAAACTGTAGTTACTGACAGTAATTTTCTGAAGTGTTCCTGAGCCCATGTGGTGATATCCTTTACACACTGAGGTCGTTTTTTTGATGCAGTACCGCCTGATGGATCGAAGGTCCATAACATCATCGCTTACGTGCAGTGATTTCTCCAGATTCTATGAACCTTTTGATGATATTACGGACCGTAGATGGTGAAATCCATAAATTACTTGCAATAGCTCCTTGAGAAATGTTGTTCTTAAACTGTTCGACAATTTGCTCACGCATTTGTTCACAAAGTGGTAACCCTAGCCCCATCTTTGTTTGTGAATGACTGAGCATTTCATGGAAGCTGCTTTTCTACACAATCATGGCACCCACCTGTTCCCAACTGGCCTGTTCATCTGTGGGATGTTCCAAATAAGTGTTTGATGAGCATTCCTCATCTTTCTCAGTCTTTTTGCCACTGTTGCCAGCTTTTTTTAAATCAAATTTCAAATTCCAAATGAGCTAATATTTGCAAAAAATAACAAAGTTTTCCAGTTTGAACGTTAAGTATCTTGTCTTTGCAGTCTACTCAATGATATATAGGTTGAAAAGGATCTGCAAATCATTGTATTCTGTTTTTATTTACGATTTACACAACATGCCAACTTCACTGGTTTTGGGTTATGTACTTTCAGAATTAACATTATCCATGTTTACAATGTTTTTATTTTGAAATACATTGTCATTAAAGCAAGCTAACATGGCTGTAGCTAGTGAACTACAATGTAAGACTAGCAAGAAACTGGCTTTACAAAAATGTACTAAAATTCATGAATGGACAACTAATCAACATTCAGAATTTACATTTCCCATGTTTAGCATGTATTTATTTTGAAGTAGATCGTCATATAAGCAAGCTAACGTGGCTATAACTAGTAAACTAAAATGTAAGACGAGCAGGAAACTGGCTTTACTAAAATGTACTACATTTCATGAACGATTAGATTAGACAACTAATCTACTGTCAAAATTTACATAGGCCATGTTTAGAATGTTTTTATTTGAACATTGTTTGTCATACGAGCTAGTTAACACAGCTGTAGCAAATAAACTATGTCAGACTTGCAGCTAACTGACATCACTACATGTTACAACATGTCATGACACAGCTAATCTACTTCCAGAATTTACATTAACTATGTGACTTATTAACTGCTTTTCACTGTTGCACTGATTCGTACTGTAATTATGTATGTATATTTAACATGTTGTTTATTGTTTGTCTTGTATTTTAACAGAGTACCCACATGCAATGGGGTCGTGCTTTCATGTTTGATGACAATAAAGCATCCTATTCAATACTATTCTATTCAAAATGTTGCTTTTATTTCATAATTGCTTGTCAGACGAGCTAGCAAACACAGCTCTAGCTAGTAAATTTTGATCTCAGACTAGCAGCAAAGTGACTACACTACAATTTACAACATTTCCGTAATAATTAGACAGTTAATCTACTTTTAAAATTTACATTAGCAAAAATGTTAGTAAAAATGTTAGTAAAAATGTTTTTTGTTTAAAATCACTCGTCATACAAGCTAGCTATCACGGCTGTAGCTACAGTAGTAAACTACATTGTCAGACTGGCAGCATACAGACTTAACTACAATTTAGTACATTCTAGGAATGATTAGACATTTGATCTACATTAGCCATGTTTCCAATTTAGTTTTTTTAGTTTAAAATCACCCGCCATACGAGCTAGCTAACACGCTGTAGCTAGTAAACTATTATGTCAGACTAGCAGCAAGCAGACTTCACTACAGTTTACTACATGTCATGGATGATTAGACAGTTAATATACTTTCAGACTAGCAGAGAACTGACTTCACAACAATTTCCAACATTTCATGAATGATTAGAGATCTGATCTACTTTCAGAATGTACTCTAGCCATGTTTAGAACATAGTTTTTTAGTTTAAAATCCCTTGTCATACGAGCTAGCTAACACAGCTGTAGCTAGTAAACTATAATGATTATCAGCAAACTGACTTCACTACAATTTACTATATTTCATGAAGGATTAGACAGTTAATTCAATTTCAGAATTATATTAGTCTTGTTTAGAATGTTTTTTATTTTAAAACGTCATATGAGATAGCTAACATGACATAATGTCAGACTATCAGCAAACTGACTTCACTACATTTAATGAATAATTGCACTACTAATCTTCCTTCAGAATTTACATAAGCCATGTTTAGAATATTGTTTTTAAATTTAAATTGATCGTCTTGCGTGCAAGCTAATGCGTTTTGTAGCAAGTAAACTACAATGTCAGACGAGCAGCAAATGGACTTCACAAGAATGTATTACATTTCATGAATGATTAGACAGCTAATGTACATTCAGAATTTACATTAGGCATGTTTAGAATGTTGATTTTATATTTCAAAATAATGAGTCTTATAAGCTAGTTAACGCTGCTGTTGCTAGTTATTAGACTAGCAGCAAACAGACTTCACTGCAATTTAATACATTTTATTAATGATTAGACTGTTTATCTACTTTAAAGGGGAATTGCACTTTTTATTTTATTTTGCTTATCATTCACAATCATTAAGAGCATTGGTGTCAAACTCAAATACAGAGTGGGCCAAAATTTTAAACTGAACAAAGCCGCGGGCCAAGGTTGAACAAATTAAGCTTTTAATAGGGACCCAAACAAGTTTTGCATTGAATATTGAACAAGCAAGGCTTATATAACTTTATAGTGACATGCAAAATCGAGTTTCAAATAATAATAATAATAATAATTAAAAAATATCAATGGCATATCAAATACAATTTAAATACAAATGTAATGCCTCTTTTCTATTTGCAGCCTTCTGAGGTAAATATCAACATTAACTTTTTCCACAGGCTAATAAATTTGAAAATAAAATAACAATGAATAAACCAACCATTCAGGACTTTAAACTGCTCAGTTTGCAACACACTGATCTAATCTGATGTGCCCAAGCCAGATACCTGGCATCTTTTCTTGGATGCTAGTTCATTAATGTCGGGGCTCAGGCTTTGAGCTGAGGCAACCTTCATTATCGAACGAAAGTGTTCATCAGTCATTATATCTCGTATTCCACCCGGACTACAGTTAACGTCCTCTACGAGCTGTCGTCACGTCCGCTTTTAATCCATTCTAACAACGTGCCGGGCCAGTCACAAGATATGTGCGGCTTCTGTACGCACACACACGGAATGCAATGCATACTTGATCAGGAGCGATACAGGTTACACTGAGGGCGGCCGAATTAACACTGTTAGAAATATGCGTCACACTGTGAACCCACACCAAACAAGAATGACAAACACATTTCGGGAGAACATCCGCACCGTAACACAACATAAACACAACAGAACAAATACCCAGAACCCTTTGCAGCACTAACTCCCCCCCCACACACACACACACCTTGTAGCGGGCCAGAGTTTGACACCCATGATTAAGAGAGACAAGAACACACATGCCATTTTTAAAATGTATTTTAAAGATGATAAAAAAAACGCTTGGAAGATGTGGCTAATGGGAGTCACCGTTGTAGCCTTCAAAGCCCTCTCAAACAACTTCAAAACCCTCCATTAACGTTTTATATACACACTGCGAGTCTACACATAGTGTAGTAACAGACACATTCATAACAATGTGTAATATGTACAATATTTACCAAATCTGTGTTGGCCCTGTGATGAAGTGGCGACTTGTCCAGGGTGTACTCCGCCTTCCGCCGGATTGCAGCTGAGATAGGCTCCAGCACCCCCCGCAACCTTCAAAGGGACAAGCGGTAGAAAATGGATGGATGGATGGATTTACCGTATTTTGGTCATTTTAATCACAGCCGGAACTAATTATTCGGTGCATTTATTTCCGTTTCCATAGCAGCACATTTCCGACTTCTGCCAACAAATGTTGGTTCTTACTTTGTGAAAAAAAATGCTTGTGTGTTCTAATCATGGCAGATTCGGGAACAAACAATGAAGATGACTATTTTTAGAGTATTCATAACCGTTTGTTTTTGAATCTGAATTTATGAAGAATGAACTGCTTGTTATAGAATCGAGCACGAAGGAAGAGTGAGACTTTGGAGCAGACGTAAGCCGAGAGAGTGAGGTTAAAAGGGAATCGAAGCTGCAAAATGTGGAACTTGAAGCCAAGCTATTTCGACATAAATGGCGTGCTTACCCATAACAAACCGGGAAAAATGTCCCTGGCCAGCTGGACCAAAACAGACAACTGTCCATCGAGTAAGTCACACTTTATATTGATCATGAGACATGCAGCACGTCATGCGTGTATCATGACAGACAGCATATGCTGTCTGGCTAGCTGTGTACAAACAAAACATGGGCTAATACTTTACAGATACTGTAATACGATTGCTCATGTTTATTCAGTCAATACAGATTGGTGTTGGATCTCAGTGTTGTGCTTTACTAACTCAAACGCGTTTTGTGCTAAAGTAGAAGCTAGCTTATCTCTTTCCGTAGTTAGGTTATACGGCTAATACCGTAGCACGCCCAGGTGTTACTACGCTAGAGAAAGAGTTCCTCACTGTCCGCTCTTAAAATAACAATGTCGCTACAGTTTGGTTAAATGAAGTATTGTTGACGGTTTTTGAAAGCATTTTTAAAATTGATTTAGTGGTAGAATTGATTGGTCCCATTAGCTGCATCGCTGGCCAGCAAGAACGAGACCATTTTTATATGTTAGAAAGCGAAAAAAAAACAAAAAACGTTTGTCTTCTTGTCTATCATAAGGATTGTGAACAATAGCCATGATTCTAAAGAAAAATGCAGTTCCCCTTTTAGAATTTACAGAAGCCATATGGAATATGTTTCATTTCAAAATCACTGGTCGAATTAGCTAGCTAACATGGCTGTAGCTAGTAAACCATGTCAGACTCACGGCAAATGGACTTCACAACAATTTACTACATTTCATGAATAATTAGTACATTCAGAATTTACATTAGCCTTGTTTAGAATGTTGATTTTATATTTTAAAATATTTTTGTTTAATGAGCTAGTTAACGCGGCTGTAGCTATTAAACTACAGTGGCGGGCCGTACATTTCCCACCTAGGCCATGTCCGACTTCAATGATTACCTCTCAAAATACCATCATGTATGTCACCACATGACCATTGCTGGAGAAATACTATAATGAAACATATTTACGCACTACATTGGCATTGTACAAAACGGGTAATTTTCTGGCGCATTTAAATATCAATAAACCCGCATCAGCAATTAAAACGTATCTTATGTGGTACTGTCAAAACGTATTAAACACGAAAAAGTAAAGAAATAAAATATCTGAATTCACACTTCATCGCCGGGACAGCTGAGCGAGCTTCCGGGCTTGGCTGACACCGTCTCAGAAGATGTAGTTTCTCTTTAAATATCCTTCTTGAAAATGGCCTTGCAAATATATGTGCTGTCTTGTCTAATCATAAAAGATGCAGACGAGGCGTGTTGGCTGAGTTCTTAAAGTTTACTCCACAGCGTGCTCATCAATAATATCCCGCTGCACAACCTAAACGGGGCTACTGCGCATGCTCTTCACTACTGTGGCATGCTGGGTAATGGAGTTCTTATTTTTCCTATCTCATAACATCACAATATATCTGCCTTAGGCCATCGAGAAGGCCTTACTGACAAGAACTCGTGATCTGATTGGCTATCGCAACTGTCTGTCAAATGTTTGTGTCCGTTCATTTACAGTGCACGGACGCCCGCATTGTTGATTCTGAAGGCCTTGGGCAGATTTGGTACAGCATGGCAACATAAGCTAGCTGAATTCTGATTGGATAAAAACTCTATAACCTAAAAACAACAGCGCTGGAAGGAGCATAATATGACATAAAGCGAACATGAATACTTTTAGATATTTAGGGAAAGTCAATTAAAAATTACTTTTATTTTTAATTATGATCATGATTTCTGGTTATGTTAGGCCAGCAGAGAAGGTCGTGCCATTGTTAAACTAGTAGAAAACAGACTTCACTACAATTTAATAAATTTCTAATTCATCCGTTGTACATATTGTAACTTCTGAATACTGTGATATTTTTATTTTAAATCTGTGAGCTTCTACTGGAAAGAAGTGGCGGTAACATTAAGGCTCATCTATCCTCTTTAAGCCATTCTGCGGACACACAATCAGCGCACACTGCGGCCAGCGAATGAGGATCACCTCCCACTGGCAGCAGGGTCCTCTGTTTCATTAAAAAGGATTAAAAAACGATGCAAGCGGGGGTGAGAAGAGAATGAAAGCGGAGATGTGCATGTACGTATTGGTGGGGGCTGGGTGACGGAGCTAGAGATTTGGGCAGATAAAGGCAAAGGGCAGTGGGTTTTAGAAAATATGAAGGATGGAGAATGGATTGTGGCTTCTGGTCTGATATGAAGACCTCCCGATACGAGGAGGAAGGGAAAGAAATAAAGCGTGCAACGTCGGGAAGATGGGTATGGTTTTAACGAGCCATTGTGGGGATAATTGAGGCACAGCGGTTGTGGGGGTGCTCTGAAAGCCTTTTTAAAAACTCCCTCCAATCTTTGATTCACTTTCATCACCTCCAGTGTGGCCACGTTGATTGTGTGAACTCGGCAGGAGGGCCTTCAATTATTGCAAGAGAACATGCTCGCAAACACGATTACTAATAATGGTGGGCATACATGCAAGAAACATACGTAGTCTTACAATGGGGAGTATACGTTCACGTACACACACACACACACACACACACACACACACACACACACACACACACACACACACACACACACACACACACTGTCAAATTATAATGTTCTCTTGATTTTATCCAAAGACCGGTGAGAAGGGGCGCTGCTACACAATAGGCAAATGGAAGAAAGCAGCGGAGATGGAGCAGACTGTTGATTATTCTCTTTGTCTATTTTGTTATTAGCAGATGGCTGCTCGATAATGAAGTGGGTACTTAAATGGCTGCCACACACAATGGGGAAATGAGGGAGAATCCTATACATAATGGCTTTGTGAATGGATTGGATATGTTACACATACCTGCGTGTGTGTGTTTGCGGCTTCGGGCCAACGCAAAACACACTCGACGACGCTCATAGGTTCCAGGAGGCATCAGAACTGGCGTAAAAGATTGTTAACGTTATATCATCAAATAGTTTGGCCACACTAGTGACACGGAGGTTTGTAATTGATGAGCTAAAAGTGGATCAGAGACATGTTTCGAGTGGGTCGCACATAGGGGTGGGTACTGAAATCGGTACTGTTATAGGTACTGACCAAGGTTCGTCTGTACTACTGGGTACCGTCCATCCATCCATTTTCTACCGCTTGTCCCGTTCTGCGTGGCGGGGGGTGCTGGAGCCTATCTCAGCAGCATTCGGGCGGAAGGCGGGGTACACCCTGGACAAGTCGCCACCTCATCACAGGGCCAACACAGATAGACAGACAACATTCACACTCACATTCACACACTAAGGCCAATTTAGTGTCGCTAATCAATCTATCCCCAGGTGCATGTCTTAGGAGGTGTGAGGAAGCCGGAGTCACAGGGAAAACATGCAAACTCCACACAGAAAGATCCCGAGCCCAGGATCGAACCCAGGACCTTCATATTGTGAGGCGCACGCTCTAACCCCTGTTTCACCGTGCTGCCCCTACTAAGCACTCAGAGAGGCGTCAACCGGACTGACTCTAGGTAATGTTAAGACTTTCTGTCATGACCTCTGTGACAGTTGTGGATTTGTGTTGTTTATTTTCCATATGTGTGGTATTTGTGTTCCTGTCCAGTGCTCTTATTTTGTAATGTAATTTCCCCTGTCTGCCACTGAGCGCTGCCTTACACAACCAGGACACACCTGTTTTTGGTTGCCTATCAGGTTTATATTTATGGCTGCCCTCTTTTCCAGACAGGTTTGGATCATTAGGCCCTTTTCCACCGCAGGAACTTTCCATCAAAAACTACCAGAGTAGATTTAGTTCTTCAGGAACCTTGCAGAGTTCCTCCTAGCTAGCTGGGACTTTTAGAGGCTACCCTGAACCTTTTCTGGGTCGGGCTGTGCTGCCAAACGCTGATTGTCGGCTCCCAGACCGTGGTCGAAGAGAGAAGGGGAGACCTTTCACTTTACAATGGATCCGTAAAGGTCCGCTCTTTTGTCGGAATGCTGTCAAAAATTAATGAGAAAGTTGAGGAATGCTCATCAAACACTTATTTGGAACATCCCACTGGTGAACAGGCTAATCGGGAACAGGTGGGTGCCATGACTGGGTATAAAAGCAGGTTCCAAGAAATGCTCAGTCATTCACAAACAAGGATGGGGCGAGGGCCACCACTTTGTGAACAAATGCGTGAGCAAACTGTCGAACAGTTTAAGAACAACATTTCTCAACGAGCTATTGCAAGGAATTTAGGGATTTCACCATCTACGGAATCTGAAGAAATCACTGCACGTAAGCGGCAAGGCCGAAAACCAACATTAAATGCCCGTGACCTTCGATCCCTCAGGCGGTACTGCATCAAAAACCGACATCAATGTGTAAAGAATATCACCATATGGGCTCATGAACACATCAGAAAACCACTGTCAGTAACTACAGTTTGTTGCTACATCTGTAAGTGCAAGTTAAAACTCTACTATGCAAAGCGAAAGCCTTTTACAAACGTTTGTATCTACAACACCCAGAAATGCCGACCGCTTTGCTGGGCTCGAGCTCATCTAAGATGGACTGATGCAGAGTGGAAAAGTGTTCTGTGGTCTGACGAGTCCACATTTCAAATTGTTTTTGGAAACTGTGGATGTCGTGTCCTCCGGAACAAAGAGGAAAAGAACCATCCGGATTGTTATAGGCGCAAAGTTCAAAAGCCAGCATCTGTAATGGTATGGGTGTGTATTAGTGCCCAAAGCATGGGTAACTTACACATCTGTGAAGGCGCCATTAATGCTGAAAGGTACATACAGATTTTGGAGCAACATATGTTGCCATCCAAGCAACGTTATCATGGACACCCTTGCTTATTTCAGCAAAACAATGCCAAGCCATGTGTTACAACAGCGTGGCTTCATAGAGTAGGGGTACTAGACTGGCCTGCCTGTAGTCCAGACCTGTCTCCCATTGAAAATGTGTGGCACATTGTGAAGCCTAAAATACAACAACAGCGACCCCGGACTGTTGAACAACTTAAGCTGTACATAAAGCAAGAATGGGAAATAATTCCACCTGAAAAGCTTCAAAAATTGTTGTTAAAAGGAAAGGCCATGTAACACAGTGGTAAAAATGCCCCTGTGCCAACTGTTTTGCAATGTGTTGCTGCCATTAAATTCTAAGTTAATGATTATTTGCAAAAAAAAAATATGTTTCTCAGTTCGAACATTAAACATTGTCTTTGCAGTGTATTCAATTGAACAAAAGTTGAAAAGGATTTGTATGTGTAATATATATATATATATATATATATATATATATATATATATATATATATTTATAATTACACAAAAATACATATACATACTGTATTTACATAAACATATAGCTATACATATATACACATACACACATCCATACATACACGCACACATATATATGTATATATAACAATAATAATTACATACATACACACACACTTATATAAACAAAAAAATCCATACATAAACCGGCGGCGCAGCGATCCAGCCCCAGAACCCATCGTCCACCGAGAACCAGGCGATCCATTGTCCCTCTCCCACAGGTTTGGCCGCAAATTATTTTGCTCATTACAAGTAAAAATAACTTGTATAAATGGTTTTTTTTTTACTCTTTTTAAGAGGGGCATTTTTTCCAGTGCATGGCGATTTCAACACACCAACATTTTGTGATCAAAACTATAAACTACAGTTTAAACACTTAGGGCTCAACACAAGAAAATACTTCATGGCAAAGACTACTTCCTGGTTGATGCAATACACTAAAGCTTGTCTGTACACTACTGCCATCTAACATCTTAGAATCACAGCTGGATGCAAAGTCTTCTATATAGGACAGTACAGTGCAGTCTTTGCAAATGAGACAGAAGTGTAAGAAAACAAGATTTCCAATTAAAATACGTGCACAAGTTCAAATAAAGGCCTCACTTTAGATAAACACCTTGTACTAATGTATACTATATGCAGTTATGTAAACACCCGAGCCACTATTTTTGATTTAACGCCTCCATGTGTGTGTAGACGTGTACAGTCTGTTGAGTGTGTGAATATTAAGTGACGGATGGAAGACTTTATGGCATTGTAGCCTCTAAGCATTACATCAGTGCCTGTTTGTGTCTCCATTTCTTCCCCTCACGCCTCGTCCCCTCATCCCCTTGCTTACGATCAAATAAATTTGTCACGAAAGACACAGAATGCATCATTCATGCATGCCTCCGCATACATGCGGCTTCCAGTGAATATAGACTCCTACGTGGATCTGGACGGCTCTAAGTCCTCTTTAAACCGAGCCTTTATTTCCCCTGTCGCTCACTGCGAATGTGCACTTGTGTCGGTTAGCGTGTGCGGGTATTAGCGCAGTATTGTGTGTACGAACGAGATGTTTGTGAGCACCTTCGTTGGGCGCCGGTTCGTCTCTTGCCTCGTCTTAATTAAAAGTGAGCCGTGAGCCGCCGGGAATATTTTTAATTATTTCCCACCTCTCGCATGGCGTTTGCTGTTCTTTATGTGATTACCGACAGCGAGCGGAGATTAAGTGACAGTGGGGTTGTGTTTGCACGCAGATACTGTTTGTCAAAGTTGACAGAAATAACGACTGCTGTAAAACATGTATATATGTGTGTGTTTGGCATGATTCTGCTCGTGTCTAGTAAAGTTATGTCAACTACCAAAACTACTGGAACCGCACCAAGATACACATTAACGTGTCACACTGGCTTGTTATCATGGACATGCATGCACAACATATACATTTACCACATGCTTTTGCTACAAATCACCCCATTTATTTTTAATATGCACCGCAGAGCCTTGCCTCCAGTGATTTAGTGAGCTGCATATTAAAAGAAAATAGCGCCATTCATTAATATGTAAACTAGTTTTCTGTCATTAATATGTGGCAGGGGTTGAGGGAGCAGAGAGCAAAAGGGGGCTGCAGGGGCGACGGAGTCAAGGCTAAAGGGTTGATTGGGTTCAGTAGCTCCGTTTGATAAGTGTGTGTACGTTTCTACGGGCAACTATTCCAGTGATTTCCCCCAAGGTTTACAGCCACCATATTTCAGGAATAGGAGTGAAAGAGAAAAAAATATGAAAAGGAAAACAAATATATTTAGAACAACATATTATTTCTTTTTGCTATTGCTTTAAAGGAAAACTGCACTTTTTGGGCGGATTTTGCCGATTTAAAATCCCTGTGTGAGACAAGAGAACATGTATTTCCCTTTACTGTAAGTTCTAAATAGTGAACAATTGCTAGTGCGAGGCGGCTAACAAGACAGGTATTTAAGGATCAACAGCGCTTTATTTACATGCCATGACCTGCATGTTAACCGAGCTATCGCGACATTGATATTGTAAGAGCTAACATAGAGGAACTCTTTTTTTGGCATAGTGACACAGCGCCTGGCTTACAGTGCTCTTAGGACCACTGGAGAGAAGCCAGTTACTAGCTAGCTTGAACTGCTTATAACGTTGGTTGTGACATAGAAGAGGCAAAAGAATAACAATAATAAAAAGAAAAAAAGAAGAAAAAGAAACAGACAAACAGGAAGTAGAAGGAAAAACACAAAAACAAAACGAACAAAAGTAAGAAAAAGAAAAAGAAAAAAATGATCAAAATACAAAAATAAAAAATAAGTACACAAAAACATGAAGGAAGAATAACAAAAAGAAAAAGAATCATAATAAAAGAAGAAAAAACAACAAGAACAAAAAGAAGAAAATAACAACAGGAGAAGAACATGATTTAAAAAATGGTTAAAAAAGACAAAAGAACAACAAGAACAAAAATATAAAAAGGAAAAATCAGAAGAAGGAAAAGAACAAGAAAAATTAAAAAATAAGAAGAAAAAGGAGGCCAAAGAATAACAATAATAAAAAAGAAGAAAAAGAAAGAAGAACAGGAAGAAGAAGGAGAAAAGGAAGAACAAATGGAAGAAAAAAACAAAATAAATAAATAAATAAAACGAACAAAAGGAAAAAAAGAAAAGAAGAAAAATGATAAAAATAATACAAAAAGAAAAAATAAGAACACAAAAACAAGACGGAAGAAGAACAAAAAGAAAAAGAAGAAACACGAAAGAAGAAAAAAACAACAAGAACAAAAAGAAGAAAAGAACAACAGGAGAAGAAAATTATTAAAAAATATATATATATGAAAACAAGACAAAAGAACAACAAGAACAAAAATATAAAAAAGAAAAATCAGAAAAAGGAAAAGAACAAGAAGAAAAAAGAAAAACAAGAAGAAGGGGCTTGAGCTGCTTCTGCCGTATTGCTTTGAGGTAATACAAGTTAAAGTTAGATTACAAATCATGCATCTCACCTGTATATTAGAAGGTTGTGTCCCATTTATCTGCTTTCTTTTGTATTTCAAGTTATCATTAGATATATGTATTGTTGCATTTGAACAACTGTATCGTTGAAAATAGAGTTAAATTATTTGTATTGTTCATTATCAATAGCGCTACTTGTATTGCTATTTGTATTGCTCCATTTGTAGTGTAATAATGCTCATTGTCATTTCTGTATTAATATTTATTTCACTAACTGCTTCTTTGCTATCACTTTTACCATCATATTTGTACGTATCCTATTTGCTGATGTTGCTCTATTGTTGTAGTTGTTGTTGTTATTGTTGTGTTTGCTGTTGTTTTTGTCTCTCTGTCTTATCCCCCTGTTGTCCCCACAATTTCCCCCTCTGTCTTTCTTTTTTTCTCTTTCTATCCCCTCCTGCTCCGGCCCGGCAGCACCAAATGATAATATAAATCTATTGAATAATGTCAAATACAAATAAGGCAACAAGAGAAGTATCCCACACTTCTCTTTTGTAAAGTAAATGTGTACAGCCGATATGGGCATCTACATCAACTATATGATTTGCCTGAGAAGCTGGACAGGACAACAACAAAAACAAGAAAAAGAAAAAAGAAGGTTGTGGCACTTTGCAAGCCGAGAACTTGGTCAACTTTGAATGTTCACACGCCACCAACTTGATATTATATGATTCTTAACAAATGGAACACAGCATAAGACCATCGCAACATCACTCTGAAGTATTTTTTTTATCTGAGAAGTGAGGATTAACCAGCCGGGGAGAGCACTGACTCTTCAAAGTCGGGACCCAGGTTGGACCACTCCTCTTTGCATCAGTCGGTGATGTCTCTGCGCCGCGACATGTCTACATGCAGGAGGTTCCCCTGCTGGCCCCCACTATGGACTGGACTCTCACATTATTAACTGTATCCGCTCGGCATCCATTAAACTGGTCCCCACATCTGCAGTCCCTTCCAATGTTTCTCGTAGTTCCCATTGGGTTGAGTTTTTTCTTGCCCTGATGTGGAATCTGAGCCGAGGATGTCGTTGTGGCTTGTGCAGCCCTTTGAGACACTTGTGATTAAGGGCTATATAATTAAACTTTGATTGATTGAAAGATACAACCAACCCAGCAGTTGGCATCCCACTGAGGGTGGGCATTGTAAGTTAGTTTTTTGTTCTTTTTTGACAAATTTAGTGATGGTGCTAAATTATAACTCACAAAGCCATGTAGTGGTAGCTAACACAGAAGGTTTGGTTGTTATCATCAGTCATCAACAATTGAGAATAGAGAAATGGATATTGAAACAGTGTAGGTCTGACTTGGTAGGATATGGACAGCAAGTAGTGGGTAGAGAGAGAGAGAGAGAGAGAGAGAGAGAGAGAGAGAGTGATCAGAAGGCATAAGAAAAAGTATCTGCATTTGATTGTTTACAATCCGGGGAGGGTGTTAGTTTCGGGTTGTAGCTGCCTGGAGGTGAACTTTTATTGCGGTTTTGAAGGAGGATAGAGATGCACTTTCTTTTATACCTGTTGGGAGCGCATTCCACATTGATGTGGCATAGAAAGAGAATGAGTTAAGACCTTTGTTAGTTCGGAATCTGGGTTTAACGTGGTTAGTGGAGCTCCCCCTGGTGTTGTGGTTATGGCGATCATTTACGTTAAGGAAGTAGTTTGACATGTACTTCGGTATCAGGGAGGTGTAGCGGATTTTATAGACTAGGCTCAGTGCAAGTTGTTTTACTCTGTCCACCCTGAGCCAGCCCACTTTAAGAAGCAGAGTTGCAATGCCATCTAATGAACAGAGTTGCAACGATATGCCACATGGACAGACAGTCCCATCATAATGTGCTAATGAGCAAGGGTGAAAAGGATGTGAAAATCTATTTGCGGTGGTCCAAATGCACTTGTGGTGGGCCGCCACATTCACTAATGAAATTGTTAAAACAAAGCTAATTAATTTCATCTCTCTTCTACACGCCACGCGGGGAGCAAAAGATGTGTTGCAGAGACAAAAATGACATGATGTTGTGTAAATAAAATTAATAAGATGAACCTGTATATAGTCTGTTTATCTAAAGGAAAATGTGTTAAACAATTCTATTTGCAAGGTACCCCTCATTAGGTCTACTGTGATATGGTGCTATACATGTTTTTAATTCAACTATCATTAAAAGGAGAAAACACTGCTTTGTATGTCATTGTGGCGACTTAAAATAATCATGTAATCCACATTCATGCATGCATACAGAGTCTTATTGACTGATTTGGTCTTTAAATGTATAGTTGTGCATGCATGCTCGAGTGTGTGTGCTCTCCAGGTCCCCGGGGTGATTAAAGAGAATAAATATGCTTGATTACAAATGTCGTACCTCCCCATCAACTCCCCTTTAATGTATGCAGTTTAATTGAGCGTCACAAGTGAAGTATGAGTTATGGAATGACAGGCCAATATCTCAGAGAGGCTGAGATGAGGGGGGCCACAAGGGGGATTATTTGTCCAACAGCAATATCAATCAGTTGCAAAGTACATGAGCATGCAAAACCTTAACACATTAGACGCTCAAACCTTAACATAATGTTGGAACTCTTGTATCAGAGATAATAATACCACATATAGCATACAGTTTGGCATGTTTTTTTGGCATTCAGCGACTATGAATGTAAATACAGTCGTACTTTAATTTATGAGTTTAATTGGTTCTGTGATGGAGCTCTTAACTCAAAACGCTTGCAGCTCAAATTAACGTTGCCTTCACACTCACCTTCTTCTTTTCCATAGTAGGAAAAACAAAGTTATGATCTTCACTCGCTACAAGCTAATGCTAACGAGCTAATGGCGGGGATGCTTGTAACTCAAATTTTTGCTTGCAACTTAAAGCATAACAATTAGCCGAGAGACAGCTCTTATCTCAATACACTCCTAAATTAGAGCACTCTCAAGTTGGGGTACCACTGTAGTCTAAAAGCTATGGGATTGGCATCATGAGTAATTGAGTCAAAATGGGGTCCAGTAACCAGCAGTTTGCTGTTTAAAAAAAGACCAACATGACGTCTGCAACACAGGAGTTCAGAACAATCAGAAATGTGTGTGTATCATTAAAATGACTTAAGATAAGGGTGATCAACTATCCAGCAACTAATAATTGTGATTAATAATATATGAAGAATGGAAAATGTTTTGCGCTGGTATTGAAAACATGATTCAAATAAAAACAAACAAAAATTGAGTCTTGAAAGAGAGGGATGGTCTTATATTCTTTTCAATATGGTATTAACGATATGATATATAACTAGGGCTGGGCGATATGGTCTTTTTTAACATCGCGATATTTTAAAGCCATATCATGATACACAATATATATCTCGATATTTTGCCTTAGCCTTGAATGAACACTTGATGCATATAATCACAGCAGTATAATGATTCTATGTGTCTACATTAAAACATTCTTCTTCATACTGCACTGATACATTCTACTTTAAAATTTTAATGCAGAGAAGGAAATCACAACTAAAAAAATCACAATTTTTTCATACGGTGTTGATCTGGAAATGTTTACCTCGGCATTTTGATGGTGTGGGCGTGTAGCACCGAACGGAGATGTTGACATGCGGAGTAAGCACTCTTCATTCTCGAGCAGGTGACTTTTCAAATGATGCTACATATTAGCAGTAATGCTACTTTTTATAGCAACGCTTTTGCCCCACACTTGACAAATTACGGTTGTCTGTTCGAAGCCAAACCACCGCCAGACGATGGACCCCCTGCTGTTTTTTGGGGGAATTAATTATTTCTTCATTTGTTACCAGATTTGCACCTTCTCTCTCTCGTATTACCACTCGCACGGCTGCGCTAGCATCACAGCTTACGTAACCCATGCTGCTACCTCTTTGCTGCCCTTAGGCCACCAGACTCTTGAACACATCAAAATAATTCCCTCAATTCCCCCCCAAAAACGGATTTACTCACTGGACTATGAAGACAATATAACATACGTCCATAAACGTGGATGCATATGCAAAAGTGCAATATATTTATCTGTACAGTAATCTATTTATTTATATCTGCACATTATTGCTCTTTTATCCTGCACTACAACAAGCTAATGCAACAAAATATTGTTCGTATCTGTACTGTAAAGTTCAAATTTGAATGACAATAAAAGGAAGTCTCTAAGTCTAAGGATCCAAAGTGTTTATCTTCTAAAAAAACATGACCAGACAAGGATGGTTTTGCTCTATTGTGGTCCAAAACCACCATCTTCTCACACTGAGTCGGTCACAACAGGACGTTCAGATACATGCTCACAGATGTAGATAGGACAGCTCTAGTCTGAGGGCCTAGTGCAGGGTCCAAAGTTTTATCCTCTACAAGAAATAGACATGCCCAATCAAGGGTGATTTTGCTCTATTGTGGTCCAAAAACACCCTCCTTTCACATTAAATCGATCGCAACTGAACTGTTTGGATTCATGCTCACAGACGTAGAGAAAAAACACCCTTGTCTGGGCATGCCCCCTCTTGTAGAGGATGAAAACGTTGGATCCTGCAACAAGCCTTCAGACTACAACTGCCCTATCTATGTCTGAGTATGAATCTCAACAGTCCAATTTGAATAAAATGACCTGGATAAATGGGAACACCTAAAAGCCCTACTTAAAATAAATATGGTATGTAGTCTTACCTGCATTAAAATCACCCACTAAAGTACATTATCATTACTCAGGGTTTCCCGCAGCGCTGTGTTGTTAAAGGGGAACATTATCACAATTTCAGAAGGGTTAAAACCATTAAAAATCAGTTCCCAGTGGCTTATTTTATTTTTCGAAGTTTTTTTCAAAATTTTACCCATCACGCAATATCCCTAAAAAAAGCTTCAAAGTGCCTGATTTTAACCATCGTTATATACACCCGTCCATTTTCCTGTGACGTCACACAGTGATGCCAATACAAACAAACAGCAAGGTATAGCGACATTAGCTCGGATTCAGACTCGGATTTCAGCGGCTTAACACTGTCTGATAAGATAATTACTAACAACCATGAACTAGGTTTACAGCATATGAAATACATTTGGCAACAACATGCACTTTGAGAGTGCAGACAGCCCATTTCAGGCACGCTAAGAACATATATTTTTCCACGATTTCAGCACTCAGGTTATCCATACCTAAATATACACAAAATACTGCATTACACAAGACTACCCGAATGTACTCGAATGATTGAAAAAAATAAATGTTTTTAAGCTAAATTATTGGTAAACACAGTTTATGTATAATAATTTACGTAAAACCACGAGTAATGAATAAAGTTTTCATCAATTAATATATTCTGTAGACATACCCTCATCCGCTCTCTTTTCCTGAAAGCTGATCTGTCCAGTTTTGGAGTTGATGTCAGCAGGCCAGGGAAGCTAGGGTCGATATTCTTCTCTTGATCATCTTCGGTGGCATAAGGGACGGTGTGAGCCAAGACATCAAGGGGGTTTAGCTCGCTCGTCTGCGGGAACAAACTGCCGCCATTGCTTGCCGTGCCACCGAGGTCCGTTGTCCCTGAATAGCTCACACACTCCGGCAGATTCAATGGGGGTCTGGCGGCAGATTTCTTTGACTTTATCGTTAGAGATGCATCTGCTTTGAGTGTCGCAGGATATCCACACATTCTTGCCATCTCTGTCGTAGCATAGCTTTCGTCGGTAAAGTGTGCGGAACAAACGATTGACCATTTCGTCGGCTTTCCCCACACCCTCGTATTTTGAACAGATTTCGTCCAATTTCTTGCCACTTTCGAATCTTTGGGCCACTGGTGCAACTTGAATCCGTCCCTGTTCGTGTTGTTACACCTTCCGACAACACACCGACAAAAGTGAGAAAATGGCGGATTGCTTCCCGATGTGACGTCACGTTGTGACGTCATCGCTCCGAGAGCGAATAATAGAAAGGCGTTTAAATTGCCAAAATTCACCCATTTAGAGTTAGGAAATCGGTTAAAAAAATATATGGTCTTTTTTCTGCAACATCAAGGTATATATTGACGCTTACATAGGTCTGGTGATAATGTTCCCCTTTAAAGCGGCCGCCTTAACAACAAAGAGCCACCGCCTAAACTAAAGTCTTAACAAGCTGCTCAGCTTGGTTCTGCCTCTGCCTCTGTCAGTATGTCTCTGCAGCACCCAGCATTGTCCCACCCACAGAACCATCTGATTGGTTACACGCAGAGCGGTAAAAGCCAATCAGCAGTGCGTATTCAGAGCGCATGTAGTCAGTGCTTCTGCGGTGTGGTGAGCAGAAAGGTGTTTAGCTAAACTGACCATACGTCCTCTATTCCCCGGACACGTCCTCTTTTGCGAGGCTGTCCGGGCAGGGTTTCTTAAATGCCTCAAATGTCCGGCATTTTGAGTTAGGGTTGCGTGTATTTTCAATGTTCGTTCAGGGTTAAGAACGGGTTAAAAACAAAACAAATTGTGGAGGCGAGCGCACGCAGCAGCATTCGTGAGGGAGGGGCAGAGACAGAGAGCGAGAGAGCGTGAGAGTCGAGAGACAGACAGGACACAAGAGAGAGATGCCGAAACGTAAATGCAACTTCACGGATGATTTGCGGAAAAGGTATTTGTGTTTTTGTCCTGGCCGTGACACAGAATGTACTATGTGCAAAGCAGCAAGGTATATATCTGTGGCAAATAAAGATCTACAAGCCCATATTAACACTACAAAGCACAAAACAGCTGGGCAGGGCGAGAGCTCATCTGCTGTTTTTTGTTTAAATTAAATTAACCTGTTTTGAGGCATTATTTATATTTACATTATACACAAGAGGTTATTTTAAATTCTTCTACCTCTGCACTTTTTCCAAAACTGTGAATGTTACAGAGGATAAGTGTGACTTATTTTGTTATACTGTCAACCAGTGTTGGCGTTAACGCACTTTTTGTGTCTTTTTAAGCATTGAAATCAGAAAGGACGCCAATTTTTTTTATTTTTTTTTACCTACCGCCTGTTTGCTTGTTTTTTTATTGTCTCGATTATCGCTTTACGCCAGTGTTTTGTTTTGTTTATATTTGCCGGGTCAAATTTCCGTCCCCGTTTATTGTGTTTTTCCATCCATCCATTTTCTACCGCTTGTCCCGTTGGGGGTCGCGGCTGGTGCTGGAGCCTATCTCAGCTGCATTCGGGCGGAAGGCAGTGTACATTTTAATGGTTGTAAATTTTGATTCGTCGAAAGTTTTATCAATGACAAATACTGCCTCAGTTTGCACTGGGACAAGTTTAGCGCGAGGGGCTGTCAAAAGAAAGACTTGATGGTAAACACTAAGGTGAGTGTGAAGTTAACTTTTTAAACTTCATCCTGTGCCTTGTCTCCAGTAAATGACTTGTTTTAGTCGTTGTGAGTCCATGGAAACTTCACTTTTATCTCCTGCTGTATCCACATTGTTCCAGGATGGAGACAGGCTAGCTGTAAGCTTCAAGCTAACCAGCACTCGACCAGACTCCTCCACCCCAAAAACATACTTTTTAAAATGTGTTTTCTTTTCTTAGTATTTTTTTTTAATGAATGAAGTAACGTTTATGACAACCTTTTTTCGAAACACAATATAGAATGTGAGATCTAACAGGATAATGCATCCATTTATCATTTGTTTTCAAAACGCTTACAAAAAAGTGGAACCCCAAAAATTAACTGTGGGACCCCATTTTTATGACTGGATGGGGTCCCTGGGACCCCATTTTGAAAATTCCTAGCGCCAACACTGCTGTCAACAGAGGAGAAAAAATGCTTTATTTAAATAAATATATTGTTTATAAAGCAAGTTTGAGTATCATTGGCAAATTTTCACCTAGTCCCGGGGCCTTGGCGTGCTGCCCGCCTTGGCACGCATATATGTGTCCTCGTTTTGGGATTTCAGAATATGGTCAGCCTAGTTTAGCAGGTAAGCATAAGGCAGCGGACTCCCCCCAAATTATAATAAACACCTCCCAGTCAACTACTAGTAACATCACTATGAGCCCGTTAACATTCTAGAAACAGAAGCGGCAGCTCAGCTCGCTCGCAGTCCTTGAGGTGAACGCTAATTAGCTTTTAGCGTAATGTTAGCTCACTGTGCGGTGTGTGTGCATGCGTGCGTGCGTGTGTGTGTGTTACGGACAGCAAAGCCCTGTCTGTCTGAGAGAAAAACAAGCATTATTGACCTACAGTTAACAACTAAGTTATTTCACTTTACCATTTTCTGTGTTGAAGCAGCAAAAAACGACATTATGTTAAATGAAGAGTTTCTTGAAGCTGTCTCTGATAGTTTATATAATAATGTAACTGCATCATAAAGCCTACATGAACTCCATGGTGTTAAGGGATGAATAGTCTCTCCTATTGCTAATGTACTATTTTTTCAGCTATAGTTACATTTATCATTAGTAATGTAGCAGCCTAGTTTTGAATGGCAAGGTCCCTACTATCACATGTTAATAAAAATATAACATTTACATAATAAAAATCAACTACAGGCTTCCCAAATGCTGTAATAAATTAAGCATGATGAGTTGACCATCTGTCAGCATTTGGCCCCACTTTTAACTCTTTTTTTTTTTCAAACGGTTATTGCAAACGCTTATTAATTTGACTTAGTAAGTCATTATTTTGTCATTATTTTGACTTAGTAAGTCATTATTTTGACTTAGTAAGTTATACTATATAATATTATAATATTGACTTACTAAGTCATGATAATGACATACTTAGTGTTGTGTGACAATCAGAAACAAATTAGTCATTGAGAGTAGAAAGCAGGGCTCTGTCTGACACGCTGGGTCCAAGGATGCAACATGAAGTCATTACTGCAGTTTTGAGGGTGATTTATTTTCCCCTTGAGTAAAAAACAATACATTACATGGAGATGGATTTGCAGGACTATATGGACCAGACTATGATGGAAAAAGATAGCCTGTTGTGGTCAGCAGAAGTAACGGCACCCTACCTCACTCTCTCTATATACAAGACAAAAGGATTCACAGGCAGGTGCAGGTGTTATTCATTCAGCAATCATTCAGCCCCACACACACACACACACACACACACACACGTAGCCACACCCACAATCCCAGGTGACAAGTGAGAAACACATCCCTGCCTCTACACTTAGTATCTCAGGTAAGTAGGACTGTTTTGTGTTTTGTTTTTACTTTACGGAACAAATATCGATTTATATCGCCATTCAGCAAATGGAGCGGAAAACACAACCAAAAATTGTAGGCGTCTTCACGCGACAAAGCAGGCCTACTTCACCACAGTCTGTCGTCTATTGCCCCCCAGGCTGTGGTGGCAGCGATTACTTACACCTACCCACCCCGTCCGCCCGCCTGTCCCCTGGAGAGACACCACCTTAACTAACAAATTTTCTAGGGGAAACACTGATTAATGTACAACTAATTGAATAGTAATTATGAATCAAAATCATCTGTATATTTCAACTACCACTGCCATGTAACCTATTTGGAGATGTATGCCCTTTAAAAAGAGTTAATGTATGCAAGATTTCCATTCTACATCTGCCAAGAGGTGAGCACCAATGCAAGAACCTTCCATGGACTCAAGAGTGGAATCCCAATTGCAGTGGAGCCAAGTCACGTGGAAATTTACTTATGTGACATTTTCACAAATTATTACCTAAAAATTATCTTTATCCACATTCCGAGCAGCAAGAAATATATTCGGAGGGAATGTGTAACACCATTCCTGTGTCTGTCTCAACTCTAACATACGCACTTACACAGAGCACATAGACATTCCAGGTCCTCGGACGGGTTTCTTCTAATTGGCTTATTGTCTTGAGGAGCCGGTGACAGAGGCATACTTTCATGCTCGGGTATAGAGAGAGATGGCTAATTTCCCCACGTTTTCCTGTCCGGGCCTCAGCGCTGCACACGGCAAGTCCTCTCTGGAGGGATCATTAAGAGTCTGGCATTCTGACTCGCTCTCTCTTCACGCCTATACATCCCGAACCCCCCTCCCGCTGAACTGTCTTTCTTACACACTGCTGGTCAACAACTAAACACACACAGCTAACCTTTAGAGGGAAGTGAAACAAGGATGTTATGAGCCAGCCAATAAGACAAGGCCAGGGTCAAAATGAACCTATTTATTTATATTCAATTTTATTAACGTTTGTTTTTTAACATTTCAGAAACCGCTACATTTGACATGCACAACCTTTCTTAGTTTCATAGTAGTTGGTGGGGAAGTAGGCCAATATTAATAACCGTATTTTTCGGAGTATAAGTCGCTCCGGATTATAAGTCGCACCGGCCGAAAATGCATAATAAAGAAGGGAAAAATATATATAAGTCGCACTGGAGTATAAGTCGCTTTTTATGGGGAAATTTATTTGATAAAACCCAACACCAAGAATAGACATCTGTAAGGCAATTTAAAATAAATAAAGAATAATGAACAGGCTGAATAAGTGTACGTTATATGAGGCATAAATAACCAACTGAGAACGTGCCTGGTATGTTAACGTAACATATTATGGTAAGAGTCATTCAAATAACTATAACATATAGAACATGCTATACATTTACCAAACAATATGTCACTCCTAATCCCTAAATCCGATGAAATCTTATATGTCTAGTCTCTTACGTGAATGAGCTAAATAATATTATTTGATATTTTACGGTTAATAATTTCACACATAAGTCGCTCCTGAGTATAAGTCGCACCCCCGGCCAAACTATGAAAAAAAACTGCGACTTATAGTCCGAAAAATACGGTATGTACATGTATTTAAAAATAGCTAAAATTGTATTTGTCAATGAATGCTAAAAAATATTTTTTTATATATAGAGTTTTTAACTTTATATTTCCACCTTTAGAGCTTATATTTAATTTACCATACCATACTAGTGTTGTAATGATACCAATATGTTGGTACTAGTAACGGTACTAAAATCATTTCGGTAATTTTCGGTACTTTTCTGAATAAAGGGGACCACAAAAAATTGCATTATTGGCTTTATTTTAACAAAAAAATACACACATTAAACATATGTTTCTTATTGCAGTTAAGTCCTTAAATAAAATTGTGAACATACTAGACAACTTGTCTTTTAGTAGTAAGTAAACAAACAAAGGTTCCTAATTAGTCTGCTGACGTATGCAGTAACATATTGTGTCATTTTCCATTCTATTATTTTGTCAACATTATTGAGGACAAGTGGTAGAAAATGAATTATCAATCTACTTGTTCATTTACTGTTAATATCTGCTTACTTTCTCTTTTAACATGTTCTGTCTACACTTCTGTTAAAATGTAATAATCACTTATTCTTCTGTTGTTTGATACTTTACATTAGTTTTGGATGACACCACAAATTTAGGTATCAATCCGATACCAAGTAGTTACAGGATCATACAATGGTCATATTCAAAGTCCAGGGACATATTTCCTGAGTTTATAAACATAATATATATATTTTTTAAACGAAATAAGATGTGATGCCAAAAATTATTGACATAATCATAGTAGTATCGACTAGATACGTGCCTGTACTTGATATCATTACAGTGTATGTTAGGTGTAGATCCATCAATAGCGTTTGTTTACATTTTGATGCCGGTGAGCTACGGTGTGTAGTGAAGCATGTTTAGCTATTCCTCGTCCTGCAGGGATGATACTTGTAAGAAACTTACTTTATTTGTCACCATGGAGACCAGGATTAGTGATTTAGAAGTAGCTAAAACACTGCCGATGGCGGATGGATGTTAGCCACTAGCTAGCTAGCCATGTCTTAAAGCAACTCTTCCTGAGGGCGTTTCAGTGTTATAACTTCACCTTTATCTTTAGTTTTTAAGCCAAAATGCGTCCGTTCTCCCTTTTCTGTCTACACACCGTGTCTGCTTGTAAGTACTGCGTGATTGTGCGCTACCGTATCATTTGCTCGTAAACCAGCAATGTCACGACGTGACTTCGATGCGGGCGCGGGGGTGTGCGAGACCGGTACGTTTCAGAGACAGGATCGTACCGAAAATTATTCATTAGTATCGCGGTACTATACTAATACCGGTATACCGTACAACCCTATACCATACCAACTTTATTTATAAAGCCCTTTAAAAACAACCACAGTTTAGTGTCATTCCTGATCAGATTGATAAAGTTTTAATACATTTTTTAAAATATGTATCCCCTTTTTAATGTAATTTATGGCATAATACTGTACTAATTTAACAAGAAACCAAAAAAAAACTGTTAGAAATAAATATAATAAAATCTACATAATAAAATACTATAGTATGAAATAAAGAGTGGGAGTTACTAGAACATAAAATACATATTAATAATTGTCCATTAAACAATGTAATACATTGTTTAATACTAAAATAAATGTGTTTCTTTTTTTAAAAATATTTACTTGAGTAAAAATCACAGATGCGTCACATAAGGGTGTGGCTTACTGGCTTGTCAATATGGCTGTGTTTGCAGAGACCTTTTTGCACCAGACATTTTCTACTTTGTATACTGTAGAGTCTACAGCATGTTTCATGTTGTAATGTAAGTGTGACATTGTGTTTCTTGTCAGACGATAAACATAGAAAAGTGACACTGTCGGCACCTCTGTAGTACTCTGACTCACCACACTGGGAAGTGGGGGCGATCATTAGTTAGCACATGCATGCTGCGCCCATGTATTATCAGTGAGGAAGCCAACGTTTGTGTTTTTTTATTTGTTTAGCCCCATGCAAAAACAATCTTTTAATGCTCTGCTGAATGAATTTACAAACTACGAACGATTGATTAAAGGAACGTTGCTGCCAATCTGTAGGATTATATATCCAAGATCAAATACTTCTCAAAACTAGACTTTCAGATAAAACAGATGTGATCATAAAAACTAAGTTATCATGGAGGATAGTGCATGTACTGCACATACAGTAGAGAAGGGAGTCATATGACTCCATTCCTAGGTCGATCTCACGTGAGAGGAAGATTGGTCTGCTGTAAATGATGAAAAAGCGCCACTCTACATAGCAACTGGCGCTGTTGTCAAAGTTGGAATTGCCACAAAACACATTTTAAGATATTCATCACTCGACTTACCCCAAAAGGGACAACAATAAAAAATGGATGAATGGATAGTGCAATCCCCCAATTCGTCATGTTTCATGTGTCAGGTAAACCGCAATGAATGGGGCCATATGAATCTACTTCCTACTGAACAGATACATTAATGTAAGACCCGATTTCATTTTATTTTTTAAGTTTATAAATAAAGTGCAGATGGGATAGGCTCCAGCCCCCTTGCAACCCCAAAAGGGACAATCGATAGAAAATGGATGGATGGAAAATAAATAATAAATAAATAAATGGTAAGTATTTGATAACAACATTCTTACGAAAATAAAATTACTCCCTCCTCTTTGATGTTATCATCTTAATGAGCAACCTGCATTAACAGTGAATAAAACATTAAAAAAAATCTACAAAACATCACTGGTGCACCTCACTAAACCTCACTGCTTGTATATGTTAATAATATTATATATATATATATATATATATATATATATATATATATATATATATATATATATATATATATATATATATATATATATATATATATATATATATATAAATGTAATAAACTGTAATAAATAATTTTTTGATGCATTATTATTTTTTGGAGCAGGATTCCTTTTTTGTGAAAAACTCACACTAATAGACCATTGGAATGCAAAAGTGTTATAAAAAATTAGGTTTATAATATTTTACTTACTAATAAAAACGATAAAAATGTTTTAACAAGTAAGGTTTTATTTACTAATGGGTATATGACGAAAGTATCAAAATAACTTCCCTTAAAACATAATTTCCAAGAACCCCGCTAAAATCTATTTTCTATTTACTTCATCAGGAAACAATTGGGGTTGTTGTTTTTATTTGTTTAGTTTTTTCTGTTTTTTTACCTGGGTAATGTCGGACGAAACGTGCCAAGGTCCTTGGTCATGAGAAAAGATGGGACCCATTTGTACCAGCAGGTTCTAGTCCTGTCAAATAAACAAATAAATAATCAACTTACAGTTAGGCAATTCACAATAAACACATGTTGGATAAAAACCAGAGGGGTTTCATAGTTAGGACAGTTGCAGTCGACCCGTAGTTTGTGGTGACTTCATGGGGCTATAAAAAGGCCAACACCCCCTTATCCTTGCGATTGAGAAGTAGGCCGATGCCCGGGAGAAGCGAGAGGGTCTCTACTAATTTACGAGGCCCTCTGCTCCTTGGTCAACAAAAATAAAACAGCTGTGGTAATTACTTATTCATTATTAACAGGGAGCATTATTTATGAGCATCGAGAAGAGGTGCAACACGCCCGTGGTTTCTTTGGTATCCCCAACCGAACTGACGCTGGGATGATGCGGTGAAGACCCCGCCTGAGGCATTCTTGCCGCCTCTCCTACCCAGGCCTGATGTAACATCCCCTGGGTGGAGGGTAAAAGACCAAGGGGCGGATGTCAAGAGATAGAGAATGTGGACCACAGGAATACTAGTCCAGCTACTTATGGTATACTGCATACCCTGCATGCATACATTCATAAATCCAAAAGGCAAACACGCAGTATGAATATATCGCCCTCGCCATGGTTGCAGGCTTGTGGCGGAATAAGATATCTGGCATTAGTCAATAATCGAATGTCCCATGATGGCACATTTCCCAAGGATGTAATGCTTGTTGGAGAATCAATCCATACTACAGTTTTTCTTAAACACAGAAGCATAATGTCAGGAAAAAAAAAAGATAAACCCAACAGAAGAAATTTTAATAGCTCTCAATATAATGAGAATACTGGTATTTTTAGGCATTTGATCCATTCTGAGGTTTATAGATTTAAAAGCTTTTGTGTTATGACCGTGAAATGATACATTTGCAGGCCTGCTTAAAACTCAATTTAACCATAGCTGCAGCATTGCCATAATGGCCACCCTCTATTTCCAGAGCTCTCCCAATCAATAACAAATTGCTGAAAGCACAAATGATTCCATTTTCTGCAAGGGGGAAACGTGAATGATGAGAAAATAGGTGAAATTGATATGTGAGGGAATATTATCAATGCTCTAAATGTCAGCAGGATGAGGTACTATGACCTTTCGGGGCAGAGATTGAGGGCTGGGAGGGGAAAACAGCGCACAAAGATAAACCCCAAAATGCAGACAAACAATCAGACTAATGCAACAAATCTGAATCTTGTTCGGGATGAGACTTATTTTTAGAAATGTGATTGCTATCGAAGAAGAATCTTGGTGTTTTTATGTCCTGTTGGGTTGTCTGACCATCAGACTACAACTAACTACTAACTGCCCCGTCAATGTAGAGCACATAAACACATATGTATACTTTTAAATAATCCAAACCAGCAACTGAAATCTGCAGGGATCGAAGTCAGAAAATAAATCCTACAATATGTGCCTAGAAGACTCTTTTCCCAAGAAATATAAATATTACAGCACAGCAAAAAGCACAAACAGTACAGTTCTGGCCAAAAGTTTACATTGACTCATGTACACTTTATTTATTTGAAGTCACATTTTTGTAGGGTGGAATGTTTGCACAAACTACATATTTACTGATCAAAATAAAATAAAAATAATTTAAAAAAAAAGGGTATACCTGTTTGAAATTATTTTTTTATTTTCTGTTACCTACACATCACCAACATTTTACATAAAGGTTCAAATATTTGCATACACCTGTGGTGAGGTTCACGACAGGTGATGAGGCATACTTTAAATTAATATATTCAATAATGTTATTACAGGTTTCTCATTAAGAGGATAACGACAAAAATAAGAAATAAATAAATATGTCCTAGTCCTCATATGTATTTATTTTATTGTGTAGAAATATGTTTAAATACCAACACAAGTACGCCTCATTCATTAAAGGTGTTACCAAAAGGTCAGTTAGAATAATGTCTCTTATAGAGAACATTTAAACCCTTTATTTATTGAATCACAATTACTGAAATTCAATGACTTGGTGCATTTGCAAACAGCTAAAATTATTCACAAAGTAAACAATATTCTGTTACCCCAAAATGTACACAATTCTTTCCAACAAAAGAGGAGAAATATAACCTTAGAAACAAATCTTAAAGCTTAAAACATTTATATGCACGAACAACTTTTTAGCATACCAGTGTGTGGAATTAAATTATGGAAGGGATTAAGCAAATAAATTATTTGCACGCAATTGTGCCATATCGTTTCCACCCAGATCTATTTTTCGAGTTACTCCAGGCATCAATAATGGGACCAAAATTGTTCTATAATATGATATGAACTAATATAATCCAGTTTAAGAAATGTATACCCCAGGCAGTCCTGGCGTCATGGGCAGGCTTGGGCCCGCCCACAGAAAATGACGTGCCCGCCCTGGGGTGGAAGCTGTTTCTTTTATTTGGGTTTTGTTTTTTTTTACATCAGAGCAGGTAAAAATAAGATGATACATAATCAAAACAAAGGCATGTTGACTAAGACGATAACACAATTAACTGACATGTTAGTTTAAGTATAAATACGAGAGGAAAATGTTGACTTAAACGAAATCCAATCATATTTAATTATGTCTTGTCAATGGGTAGGACAAGTCCGGAATATATTCAATCACAGCTCTTTAATGGCGTACATTAAAAAAAGAGATGGGGGTTGGCTATGAACGAGAGCCAATCAGATGTTTTTCCTTGCGAGATAAGGAAGGCGCCACCAAAAGCAAAAAGTTAAGGGGACACATTTTAATTTTTACTGCTATGATGCCATCAGCAGGCAAGGCATCGATTGTGACATCGACACAACTGTAATTAAAATCTTACATTTGCTGCTACCGGTGTTATGCCAAAAACTGATTCCGGATCATGCCAAAAATGGTTTCCCGCCACCGCGCTATGGGAAGCGTGTACCGCTTTGGGGCTCCGTCGGTCCACAACTGATTACTACATGTAAGACCAACACTTATGTTTGCGGTTATCGTAAGGATATGCGTTTAAAATTATTTAAGCCTTTATAATGTCTGATAAATGACAGAGATGGCCATTGTGGCTTGTGCAGCCCTTTGAGACACTTGTGATTTAGGGCTATATAAATAAACTTTGATTGATTGATTGATTGATTTCTATAGTATTAATGAGATTGTAAAGGACTGTTATTGATCCAATGTTGATGTGCTAAAAAACCCTTTCTTGTTTAGTTTAGCTACGTACAATAACTGCGCTTTGTTCATGCACATGTTCATAAATATTATTCAAGTGTTTGGATGTATTTATTCAAGAGTGTTACACATATGAAGATAAAGTACACACTGTACTGTTTACGTGTTGAAATACCCTTTATACCCATAAGAGAGTTACATATATGATAATAAAGTACATACTGTACTGTTTATGTGTTGAAGAACCCTTTAAAAAGCTAAAATCAACCCCAAACGACATCTTGGTGATTCAAAATAATATTTTGATGTTGACATACCTTATTTGTGCATCTCCTAAGGTTACTCTAGTAATGTCTGCGCAGATGAGGTGCGTCAACATCAAAATAATACTTTGAATCATTTTTTGGCAACAAAGAATACACTGATTTATTGAATACATCCAAACACTTTATTAATATTTATCATGTGCATGAACAAAGAACAGTGAACATTGTATGTAGCTTTTAAACAAGAAAGAGGTTTTAGCACGTCATCGGATCTAAAACAGTCCTTTACAATTAATACCATAGTACAGTGTTTTTCAACCTTTTCTGAGATGAGGCACATTTTTTAATTGAAAAAAATCCAGAGGCACACAACCAGCAGAAAACATTAAAAAATGAAACTCAGCAGCCGATATTGACAGTAAAAAGTCGTTCTCGCAATTGTTGGATATTAATTCAAACCATAACCAACCATGCATCACTATAACTCGTCTCAAAGTAGGTGTACTGTCACATCAAGCTGTGACTTATTTTGAGTTTTTGGGTGTTTTCCTGTGTGTAGTGTTTTAGTTCTTGTCTGGCGCTCCTATTTTGTTGTTGATTGTCATGTCATGTATGGATGTACTTTATGGACGCCGTCTGCTCCACGCGCTGTAAGTCTTTGCTGTCGTCCAGCATTCTGTTTTTGTTTACTTTGCAGCCAGTTCAGTTTTAGTTTCGTTTTGCTTAGCCATCCCTAAGCTTCAATGAGTTTTGTTTATTTTTGGTTTAAGCATTAGATACCTGTTTACCTGCACACTGCCTCCCGCTGTTGTCTGCATAGCAATTAAGTACCTGCTGCCACCTACTGATATGGAAGAATATTACAGTTACCAGTGACGTGCAGTCAGGGGAGGCAGGTGAGGCGGGGCCTCACGTGTCATCATGGAAAGAAAAAAAATGTAAAGAAAAAAAAAAAAAAATTTTATATGTATCCAGTGATTATACTATAAAGTTATTTTCCATTTAACTTCACCAGTTTTAGATTATTTTTATCCAAAATCGCCGAATTTTCACATTTGCCGTTCAAATACTGAGAAGAGACTTGCGGTGAGTCACCAGCCAGTTGAGCCTCAACATGGATTGCGCAATGACTCGGTTAACTGCTGGCCTGCTGTGCAGTGAGACCGTATTGCTATATGAATTATATTATACATTTCCATAGTGTAGTTATCTGAGGTATATAATGTACAGTGTATTTTGTCAACAACTGTATGTGTGTAACGTATTTCTTGTGCTGAGCAATCATGAAACGGCTGCGAAGACGCACTGTGTGAGGCTCGCAGTAATCCCGCCTCCTGGTGGTAGAGGGCGCTAGTGATCCTAGAGATCATTCTTGCAACTACTCGGCTTTTGCAGAATAAGTGACAACAAGCAGCAACAGTTAGCGATCATTTATTTTTTCCTCTCGCCTGGACTTTTAACATGAAGGATTACATATCTAAAATATAACAGATTTCTAAACTGGACTTTCAATCGAAGCAGGAGGTAATAATTAAAGGAAGTTTTCCATCGAGACAGAGAGACTTTTAAAACTGAAGAAAGATACGGAAGACTTCCATAAACAAGTTATCGATGCTTTTGTTCAAAAGGAGCGGGGCATGGACTTCATTTATGAGTAAAGTTGTCACACACACACTACGTGTGGTAAAATGTGTCCTCTGCATTTGACCCATGCCCTTGCTCACCCCCTGGGAGGTGGGGGGAGCAGTGGGCAGCAGCGGTGCCGCGCCCGGGAATCATTTTTGGTGATTTAACCCCCAATTCCAACCCTTGATGTTGAGTGCCAAGCAGGGAAGAATGCTGGTATGAGCTTTTAAACATAACCCGTTAACTGCTGCCAATCAAATGGTGAATAAGATACTCTTTAAGGTTCATATGTTTGTAAATCTGACTGTGATGAAGTCAGTGCCTCACCAGCCATGAACCTCGCCGCACGTCACTGACAGTTACTCTGCCGAGCTCTTGACAGCACAGACAATTATTACTGGTTTGCAAAGAATATTTTTAACCCAATCAGGTGAAATTACATAATTTCCCACACCACACCAAACAATATGTAACGGTACACTAGTGTGCCGCGGCACAGTGGTTGAAAAACACTGCCATAGAAATGGCCAACTCCTTAATTTTTCGGACACGATAAAGGCTTACATAATTGTAAACACATATCTTTGTGATAACCACAAGTATAAAGTATTTGTCTTACATTTAGTAATTGGTTGTGGACAGACAAAGCCCCAGCATTGCAGATTTAACAAGCATGCGGGGCTACCGTGGCGGGAATCCATTTTTGGCAGGGGCCCCATGAAGAACATGAATGCCCGCCCTTAAACATTTTTCTGCAGCCAGATCTGATCCCTGAGATCAATACTGGGACCAAAACAGTTCTAATATATGAACTAATGTGATCCAGTCTAAGAAACTGTTCAAACGCAAGGTGTTTACAAAGTACAAGGAAGAAGAATAAACATCCAGAAATGTATGGAAAAATGAGACATACTTATCTCATTATGTGAATCACAACTTATAAACAACTATTTATTTATGAGAACGTTAGTATGTATCATTTATGATTTAACTGTCTTACAAATTGAGCACGATAAATTGACACAATGTGTTAGAAATCACTATTAAATAGAAATCACTATAACATGTCCTTTTCTGACATTTTAAAACGATAAACTTTAAACTTTAAATATGTGATTTATCATATTGTAACTGTGTGCATTACCATAACCATTGATAAAAAAAAAAAATGGTGGTCTTACCTTTGATTGAAATGTGAAGTATACAGGTAAAAGCCAATAAATTAGAATATTTTGAAAAACTTGATTTATTTCAGTAATTGCATTCAAAAGGTGTAACTTGTACATTATATTCATTCATTGCACACAGACTGATGCATTCAAATGTTTATTTCATTTAATTTTGATGATTTGAAGTGGCAACAAATGAAAATCCAAAATTCCGTGTGTCACAAAATTAGAATATTACTTAAGGCTAATACAAAAAAGGGATTTTTAGAAATGTTGGCCAACTGAAAAGTATGAAAATGAAAAATATGAGCATGTACAATACTCAATACTTGGTTGGAGCTCCTTTTGCCTCAATTACTGCGTTAATGCGGCGTGGCATGGAGTCGATGAGTTTCTGGCACTGCTCAGGTGTTATGAGAGCCCAGGTTGCTCTGATAGTGGCCTTCAACTCTTCTGCGTTTTTGGGTCTGGCATTCTGCATCTTCCTTTTCACAATACCCCACAGATTTTCTACGGGGCTAAGGTCAGGGGAGTTGGCGGGCCAATTTAGAACAGAAATACCATGGTCCGTAAACCAGGCACGGGTAGATTTTGCGCTGTGTGCAGGCGCCAAGTCCTGTTGGAACTTGAAATCTCCATCTCCATAGAGCAGGTCAGCAGCAGGAAGCATGAAGTGCTCTAAAACTTGCTGGTAGACGGCTGCGTTGACCCTGGATCTCAGGAAACAGAGTGGACCGACACCAGCAGATGACATGGCACCCCAAACCATCACTGATGGTTTGGGTTGGTTTGGTTTGCATTTCCTTTGGAAATCGAGGTCCCAGAGTCTGGAGGAAGACAGGAGAGGCACAGGATCCACGTTGCCTGAAGTCTAGTGTAAAGTTTCCACCATCAGTGATGGTTTGGGGTGCCATGTCATCTGCTGGTGTCGGTCCACTCTGTTTCCTGAGAGCAACCTGGGCTCTCATAACACCTGAGCAGTGCCAGAAACTCATCGACTCCATGCCACGCCGCATTAACGCAGTAATTGAGGCAAAAGGAGCTCCAACCAAGTATTGAGTATTGTACATGCTCATATTTTTCATTTTCATACTTTTCAGTTGGCCAACATTTCTAAAAATCCCTTTTTTGTATTAGCCTTAAGTAATATTCTAATTTTGTGACACACGGAATTTTGGATTTTCATTTGTTGCCACTTCAAATCATCAAAATTAAATGAAATAAACATTTGAATGCATCAGTCTGTGTGCAATGAATAAATATAATGTACAAGTTACACCTTTTGAATGCAATTACTGAAATAAATCAAGTTTTTCAAAATATTCTAATTTACTGGCTTTTACCTGTATTTATGAGAACGTTAGTATGTATCATTTATGATTTACCGTATTTTCCGCACTATTAGCCGCACCTAAAAACCACAAATTTACTCAAAAGCTGACAGTGCGGCTTTTAACCCGGTGCGCTTTATATATGGATTAATATTAAGATTCATTTTCATAAAGTTTCGGTCTCGCAACTACGGTAAACAGCCGCCATCTTTTTTCCCCGTAGAAGAGGAAGTGCTTCTTCTTCTACGCAAGCAACCGCCAAGGTAAGCACCCGCCCCCATAGAACAGGAAGCGCTTCTTCTTCTACTGTAAGCAACCACCCGCCCGCGTAGAAGAAGAAAAAGCGCGCGGATATTACGTTTCATTTCCTTTGTGTGTTTACATCTGTAAAGACCACAAAATGGCTCCTACTAAGCGACAGGGATCCGGTTCATGAAAAGACGCAATCTCTCCATCCGCACACGGATTACTATTTCACAGCAACTGCCTAAAGACTTTCAAGAAAAGCTGGCTACTTTCCGTGCATATTGTAAAAACAAGATAGCTGAAAAAAAGATCCGGCCAGAGAACATTATCAACATGGACGAGGTTCCACTGACTTTTGATATTCCTGTGAACCGCACTGTGGATACAACGGGAGCACGTACGGTGAATATTCGCACCACAGGGAATGAGAAGTCATCCTTCACTGTGGTTCTAGCTTGCCATGCTAATGGCCAGAAACTTCCACCCATGGTGATATTCAAAAGGAAGACCTTGCCAAAAGAGACCTTTCCAGCCGGCGTCATCATAAAAGCTAACTCGAAGGGATGGATGAAGAAAAGATGAGCGAGTGGTTAAGGTAAGTTTAAGTTTACGCGAAGAGGCCGGGTGGCTTTTTTCACGCAGCTCCGTCCATGTTGATATACGATTCCATGCGCGCCCACATCACGCTGGTTTTAATATATTATTAAAGTTTGACTGACCTATTTGACTGTTTTTTTGACATTCCTTTAGCGCAGTTAGATGCGGCTTACAACACGGGGCGGCTTATAGGTGGACAAAGTTTTGAAATATGCCGTTCATTGAAGGCGCGGCTTATAACCCAGGGCGCCTTATGGTGCGGAAAATACGGTAACTGTCTTACAAATTGAGCACGATAAATTGACACAATGTGTTAGAAATCACTATTAAATAGAAATCACTATAACATGTCCTTTTCTGACATTTTAAAACGATAAACTTTAAACTTTAAATATGTGATTTATCATATTGTAATGCCCCGCAGTGGAGAAGGAGTCACACAGACGAGGATGTGCTGCTCAATCGCTTTATTAACCAGCGGTAACTTGTTAATCGGTTGAAAGTAACGCACACACATACACGAGCTGCTGTTAGCCACAACTCACGCTCACACACACTCTCCCTTACCGCCAACTCACACGCGCATGCGCGTTTACCAAAACCTTAAAGACACAGTACACTTATACAAATATCACAGATATTACACTGCCTCCCCCTTTATGAAGCCCCTCGCCCCGAGGGGTCAACAAGAAAATCCCTGAACCTCGGCGGTCTACGCCTCTGTCTTTGTGGCCGGCCCTGTTCTGACTCAGGTCCATCAACACGTGGCGCTAGCGGCTGAACAGGGACAACAATGGTGGAATATGGGGAACCTTGATCCACTAACTGTCCATTGCCATCTGGTGAGGCAGGCGCCGTCTCAAACTGGGGAACTTCTCTGCCTCTGTAGGGTGCCAAACGGTCTCTATGCAGGACAACCTTTCGGCCCTTAGGGGGCACTGCAACTCTATAGACTACTTCTCCCACCCTCTCAAGCACCCTACACGGACCGTCCCAATGACTGTCCAACTTGGGGCAACGTCCTTTTTTCCTTTTTGGCGTGTACACCCAGACCAGCTCGTCAGGCCTAAAATCCCGGCCCTTGCTCCGCACGTCATGGTTCCTCTTTTGCCTCAAACCAGCCTTCCCCAACTGGTCTCGTGCGAAGGAATGTGCCGCTTCCATCCGATCCTGCAACTTCCGAGCGTACTCCAGTCCTGGCCGATCCTCGGTGCTGCCTGGTGGTCTCCCAAACGCCAACTCAGCCGGTGTCCGGATCTCCCGACCCAACATCAGCAGGGCAGGGGTGCAGCTTGTGGAACTTTGAACCGCGGAACGGTATGCCATCAGCACTAGTGGAATATGTCGGTCCCAGTCATGCTGATGGTTGGCGGTGAGGATGGCTAGCTGCTGCTGCATGGTGCGGTTAAACCGCTCCACTAGTCCATCACTTTGCGGATGCAAGGGAGTCGTGCGTGTCTTTTGCATGTCCAGTCTTTCACACAGGGCAGCAAAAACCCTGGATTCAAAATTCCTGCCCTGGTCGCTGTGGAGAATATCTGCAGTTCCAAAGCGACTGAACATGCCCTCCAGTAAAGCATCAGCCACTGTCTCCGCTTCTTGGTCCGGCAGTGCGTACGCCTCCGGCCACTTAGTGAAATAATCCATCGCGCAAAGCACATACTTGTTTCCTCTGTCTGTTACGGGAAAAGGGCCCATAATGTCCACAGCTACCCTCTCCATGGGTGCTCCAACCCCTTGCTGCTGAAGCGGTGCGTGTGACCGGTCCTGGGGTCCCTTGTAGGCTGCGCACTCATCACAGCGCCGACAGAAGTCCTCCACGTCCCGCCGGTGCTGACCCCAGTAGAACCCTTGGCGCAACCGACGGAGCGTCTTTGTGCTGCCAAAATGCCCTGAGCCCGTTCCCCCATGACACGCCTTCAGCACTGCGTCCCTCAGAGTCTTCGGGACCACCACCTGCCATCTCTCCTCCCCGGTGGCCGGCTCCTTCCACGCACGCTGCAGTACGTCGTCCCTGATGCGCAGCACAGCAAACTTACTCCACAGGCCCTTGGTGCCGACTGACAGCCCCAACACGCCTTCCCAGGGTGGTCTCCTACCACTCTGGACCCATTGCCGCACTGGTTTGAGATCGCTGTCTTCCCCCTGTCTGGCCGCCCACTCTGCAGCGTCCACAGTCTCCAAAGTGCAGCATGAAGGCCCGTCAGCGGTCTCATCTCCGCGCAGTTCCTTCTCTCTGACGTCTCGCCGGTCACAGTAGCTACAACCATCAATAGCACACGGCCGCCGAGAGAGAGCGTCTGCATTGGCGTGCTGCGCCCCAGCCCGATGACACACACTAAAGTGGAAAGACTGCAGCTCCTCCAGCCATCGCGCCACCTGACCCTCTGGTTCACGAAACGACATCAGCCATTGTAGTGCTGCATGGTCGGTTCTGATGGTGAAGGACACGCCACACAAGTAGTACTTGAAATGGCGTACAGCCAACACAACAGCTAACAGTTCACGTCTGGTCACACAGTACCGCCGCTCACTCTTGTTGAAGGTGCGGCTGAAGTAAGCCACCACCCGTTCACCTTCTGGGCCCACCTGCGACAGCACCGCGCCCATACCAACATTACTGGCGTCCGTATCTACCACAAAAGGCTTAGCTGGGTCTGGAGTAGTGAGGACAGGAGCATTCATGAGGGCCTTCTTGAGCCCAGAAAATGCCTCCTGACAGTCCGGCGTCCACACGAACATCTGATCGTTCTGAAGGAGGCTAAACAACGGTGCGCCACTGCAGGAAAATCCCTTTACAAAACGCCGATAATATGAGGCAAGTCCCAAGAAGCTTTTTAGCTGCTTCTGGTCCTTCGGAATTGGCCAGTCTCTGATAGCGCTGATCTTCTCCTCCAGCGTGCTGATGCCGCTTCCGTCCACCTTGTGGCCCAGAAACTCCACCTCACGCCGCATGAAATGGCACTTCTCTGGGTGTAGTTTCAGTCCAGCTGCCGCAATCCTTTCCAGCACCAGCCTCAAGGAATCAAGGGCTGACTGAAAGGACCGTCCATGGACGAGGACATCGTCCAAGTAGACCAAGCACTCTTGCCTGGGGATGTTAGCGAGCACTGTGTCCATCAGTCGCTCAAATGTCCCTGGTGCGTTGCAGAGCCCAAAACTCATGACCTTGAATTGCCAGTGGCCCCTGGTGGTGCAGAACGCTGTCTTCTGTCGTGACTCAGAGGTGAGTGGGACCTGCCAGTATCCACTGCGCAGGTCGAGCGACGAGAACCACGAGGACCCTGAGACCAGGTCCAACGTTTCATCGACCCGCGGGAGTGGGTAACAATCCTTTTTTGTCACCTTATTCAGCGGCCTGTAGTCCACACAGAACCGTGGCCTCATGCTGTTCTTCCTGGGAACCATGACCACGCCAGACGCCCACGGACTGTCAGAGGGTTCTATGATTCCCGCCTCGAGCATGGCGTGGACCTCTCTATCAGCCGCCTCCTGCCGGATCATGGGAAGGCGACGGGGGCGCACCTTGATTGGCCGCGCATCCCCAGTGTCGATGTGGTGTTCAACCAGATGGGTGAGACCCACCTCATTTTCATTGAAGGCGAAAATGTCCTTAAAGTCCCACAGTACGTGCCACAGCTGCTCGCGCTGCTCCCCTTCGAGGCCGACACAGTTCTTTTCCCAGATGGAGCGGACCGCTACTGTTGTGGACAGCCTGGATGACGTCGCCCCCCACTTTGGACTTGATTCTTCAGGGCGAGCGGACTCTGCCCCCATTATCGGTGGCTGCTGCGTGGTGGATGGTGTCCTCTTGGCTGCGAGCTCCCTGATTGCCTCATCCCTCTCTATGGGGGGCCTGACAGTCTCTTCCCATGTTGTCGGACTGGCGACTGCGGTGTTGACGGACACAGCCACAGTCCGTTCAGTGGGAGCGGTCAGCTTTACTCGTTGGCCACTCGGCAGAACGAGCACCGCAGACCCCAAGTCTATTACACATCTTGTGGCTTTCAAAAAGTCTCGACCAAGTATACACGGGTCGCTCACATCCGCCACCCAAGCGGAAAATGTTGCTGACAAGCCTCCGATTATGAACATAAATGTCGCTCTGCCTTTCATCTGGGCTATTTCCCCAGTCACTGTCTTTAATCTGGTGAGACTTGGTTCTAAAACGGTTCCAGCTGGAACAACGTCCGGTCTCACAATCGTGGCTGAAGATCCAGTATCCACCAGGGCTGTGCAGGCCACGTCCCCAATCTGCACAAAAACATGACATGGGTCCCCCACTTCTGTCCAGCCCACAGTCACAACAGTCTCGTCACTCGAGGGCTGGTGCTCCCGGTAACTGGTTAAAGGGGTCCGTGTCGTCCGGGCTACATGGACCCTCTCCCGTTTCCCTGCTGGTCCTTTCTATTTGGACAGCGCCGCAGCAGGTGGCCAAGTTGTCCACACCCCCAGCAGACAGCAGTGCACGCTCGTCTGTCCTTCTTTTCCTCATACTGGGTTGGGCGGGTCTGCAGCGCACATACAAGTTCCTCCACCCACGCCGGTCTTTGCTCCGCTCCCTGCGTAAACGATGCAGCCGAAACTGGGCGGGAAAATGTCTCAAGTGCTGCCCCGGTGGCGATCTCTCTCTCCATAGCGAGTTCGAGTGCATCTGCCAAGGCAGTGGGGTGGGCAAGCTGGACGCGCAAGCGCAGTTCATCCGGTTTCAGTGCTTGGATGAATTGATCACGTATCAGTTTGTTTTGGATTGCGTTCGGCATTCCGATATACGCACGCCGACCCAGCCTCTCGATCCCATGAGCAAGGCACCGAAGCGACTCACCCGGTAGCCTGTCACGGTGCTTAAACTCACAGCGCAAAGAGTCTCTCAAGTCAAACTCTCCAAAACGCCTTTGCAGCGCAGCAACCAGCGCACTGTAATCTAGTCTCTCTTCCGGGTTCAGCAGGAGCAAACAGGAAGCAGCTTCTTCTGTCAGTGACAAAGCCAACTGTATTGCCCTCACCTCCTCAGTCCAGCCTGCTTTATTAGCCACAAGCTCAAACTGAATTTTATAAGCTTCCCAGCTTCCTTTCCCGGAAAACTTCAGTGTCCTCAATGCTTCGCACACAAACTCATGGGCGCCGCCATGTTTGTTTACATTCGGCGGCGGCGCATGCGCTTCTGCGTCATGACGCCGCTCCGTCATGGCGGTACTGTTGTCCATGTGGCGCGACACGCTGGCTTCACTGCGTCCGTGCTCGACGCAAACTGCGTCCGGCATGTCAATCGCACACTCTCCAGTTCCTCTCTCTACCTTCACTCGAGCGCTGCGGTCGGCGAACATCCTCTCTCCACAATGCGGGCGGCAACGGGTTGAAATCGAAGCACTTCTGACACCAATGTAATGCCCCGCAGTGGAGAAGGAGTCACACAGACGAGGATGTGCTGCTCAATCGCTTTATTAACCAGCGGTAACTTGTTAATCGGTTGAAAGTAACGCACACACATACACGAGCTGCTGTTAGCCACAACTCACGCTCACACACACTCTCCCTTACCGCCAACTCACACGCGCATGCGCGTTTACCAAAACCTTAAAGACACAGTACACTTATACAAATATCACAGATATTACAATATTGTAACTGTGTGCATTACCATAACCATTGATAAAAATAAAAAAAATGGTGGTCTTACCTTTGATTGAAATGTGAAGTATATGCATCTATCCTTGTCCACAAAAACGTTGTTGTAAACGTCTGATCACCTTCTGTTTTTTTCAGTTTGGAGAAGTTTTTGAGTTTGCATGTACAATCCTCCATATTAGCTGCCAGATTAATGTATTCAATCAGCTCAGCATTAACACATGCTTGCATTTAAATTGTTGCTGACACATTAACGCTGACATGGCTGTTTGTGTAGTCTTATAAAGAAAAAAACAAAAAGACTCTGGCTTCTTCTCTGATAATTGATGACAGCAACAAGCGCCTGTTAGCTCATGTACGCCCCCCTTTTTATGGTGACTCAGAGTGCTACAGTTAAAAGTTGCAACGACTTATTATCTTACAAAACCCAAAGCCAGTGAAGTTGACACGTTGTGTAATTCGTAAATAAAAACAGAATACAATGATTTGCAAATCATTTTTAACTTATATTCAATTGAATAGACTGCAAAGACAAGATATTTAATGTTTGAATTGAGAAACTATTTTTTTTTTGGAAAATAATCATTAACTTAGAATTTAATGGCAGCAACACATTGTAAATATGTCAGCACCGGGGCATTTTTACCACTGTTACATGGCCTTTCCTTTTAACAACACTCAGTAAACGTGTGGGAACTGAGGAGACCAATTTTTGAAGCTTTTTAGATGTACAGCTTAAGTAGTTCAACAGTACAGGGTCTCCGTTGTGGTATTTTAGGCTTCATAACGCGCCACACATTTTCAATGGGAGACAGGTCTGGACTACAGGCAGGCCAGTATAGTACCCGCACTCTTTTACTATCAAGCCACGTTGATGTAACACGTGGCTTGGCATTGTCTTGCTGAAATAAGCAGGGGTGTCCATGATAACGTTGCTTGTGTTATGAACTGGTCAAGGGGGGTGATCCCGGGATGCAGACACGGGAGGCAAGTTTGAAATACAAAAAGTAATACATTTAATAAGTCCAAAAATGTAACAAAGAGTGATGGGGCAAAAGTGCACACCATGTATATTAACAAAACAGGTTCCTCGGTGGTTGGCAGGGAGGAAGGCCAGGGTGCACCAAGCACCGCATAAAGTCTTTGTTGCCTCAAGGAGGCTAGGGAACAAACACAAAGAAGTTAGCAATAACAGGACAAGGGAAAGCAACGTACCATGAAGTGAAGTAGGCGCATGCACGTGCGGAGTTCAGGAAACAATGACCAGCAAGGTCAAGCTGTAGATGATGAGCTTAAATACTGGCGGGCTAATTGCGAGCAGGTGTGTCAACAGGTCCGCCCCTCGCCGAGGATGAATCACTAAAACACAGGTGCAGACAACAAAGAAGGCAGGAACACACTAAAACACAACAGTACCCCCCCCCCCCTTAATGGACGCTACCTACGAATATAAAAAGCAGTTAACAGTGAAGGGTCTAAAATAAGTGAACGCGGGACCCAGGATCGGTCCTCGGGGCCGTAACCCTCCCAGTCGAGCAGATACTGGAAACCCCTGCCCCTTCTCCTCACGTCGAGAATGACCTTGACCGTGAACGCCTGGTGGCCATCAATAAGTCTGGGAGGTGGAGGAGGCACCTCTGGAGGACTCAAGGGACTGGAGGACACAGGCTTGAGCAGGGAGACGTGGAAAGAGGGATGACTCTTGAGAGAGTCCGGAAGGCGTAGTCGAACCGCTGAGGGATTGATGACTCGCTCAATGGGGTAAGGTCCAATGAATCGTGGCTGCAGTTTCTTGGAGACCACCTGGAGAGGTAAATCACGAGAGGATAGCCATACCTTCTGACCGGGCCTGTAATCCGGTGCTGTGCTGCGGTGGCGGTTAGCGATACGCTGGTTGCGCTCCGAGGTGCGTGACAGAGCAGACCGGGTATTTTGCCATGCTTGCCGTGAGCGGTGTAGGTGGGCCGCAACATATGGGACGGCGACCTCTGATTCCAGGGAAGGAAAAGCGGGAGGTTGGTACCCGTAGGCGGAGTGAAATGGAGACATGCCTGTAGCGCAGCTGACGAGTGTGTTGTGAGCGTACTCAATCCAATGTAGACAAAGTGCCCAGGAGACCGGCTGCTGATGGCAAACGCAGCGGATGGCAGCTTCCGCAGCGGATGGCAGCTTCCAGATTCCTGCGGGTGGTATCCAGAAGAAAGGCTCGGCGATGCCCCAAACGACTTGCAGAAGGCCTTCCAAACCGCCGAAGACAATTGTGGCCCTCTGTCCGAGACCACATCCACCGGGATACCATGCAGCCGGAACACGTGACGTACCAGCAGATCTGCAGTCTCTAGTGCAGAAGGCAATTTGGGAAGAGGGATGAAGTGAGCCATTTTTGAAAAGCGGTCCACCAAAGTCAATATAACAGTGTTGCCCTTTGATGGTGGAAGTCCTGTGACGAAATCCAACGCCACATGGGACCACGGGCGGGAGGGGATGGGGAGTGGCCGCAGAAGGCCAGCTGGTGCCCGATGTGACGCCTTATTGCGGGCACAGGTGGTACAGGCAGACACAAACTCTTTGACGTCAGCCCTGAAAGTTGGCCACCAGAAGCGCTGGGTTAGGAGGAAAGTAGTACGGGTGATACCTGGGTGGCAGGCGATCTTGGAGCTGTGGGCCCAGTTTAAGACTTCCGGCCGGAGTTCTGGGATAACGAATAAGCGCCCCTGCGGACAGTTCTTGGGAGAGGGAATATTCTTGATTCCTTCTGTCACGCGACCCTCGATGTCCCACTGTAGCGCTCCCAGCACTTGTGATGGAGGGATGATGGTCTCGGTCTTGACCCCTTCCTCGAGGCAGGCGTACATTCTAGACAAGGCGTCTGGCTTACCATTCTGGGAGCCGGGTCGGAAGGTCATGGTAAAATTGAATCTGGCAAAGAATAGCGCCCACCTAGCTTGTCTTGGGTTGAGCCGTTGAGCAGTCCGAATGTAGGCCAGATTTTTGTGGTCCGTGAATACCACAAATGGTGTCTCCGAGCCCTCCAGCCAGTGCTTCCATTCTTGTAGCGCCAAGACAACGGCAAGTAGTTCTCTATTACCAATGTCATAATTGCGTTCCGCTGGGGTCAGGCGGCGTGAGAAGAAGGCACAGGGGTGCAGCCTCTGGTCGGAGGTGGAGCGCTGGGAGAGAACAGCTCCCACGCCGGAGTCAGACGCGTCAACCTCGACAAAAAATTGAGAGGAAACGTTAGGGTGGACAAGAACTGGTGCAGAAGTAAATAACAATTTAAGCTTATCAAAGGAAGTCTGTGTCTCAGAGGTCCACAAAAAGGGAAGTTTAGTGGAAGTGAGTCTCGTAAGTGGTTCAGCTACCTGACTAAAATTTCGGACAAAACGGCGATAAAAATTAGCAAAACCAAGAAACCTTTGGAGGTGTTTTCTAGAAGTGGGTGTGGGCCAATCAACCACCAACTTGATCTTAGCGGGATCCGCTCGGAATTGACCCTTCTCCACAATAAAACCCAAGAACAGAACAGACTCTGAGTGAAACACGCACTTTTCGGCCTTGACATAAAGTCGATTCTCGAGAAGGCGTTGGAGAACTAGGCGAACATGCTGGACGTGAAGTTCGGGAGTAGGCGAGAAAACGAGGATATCGTCTAAGTAGACGACCACAAATCGGTCAAGCATGTCGCGCAAGACATCATTTATGAGGCTTTGAAAAACAGCCGGCGCATTGGTGAGGCCAAAAGGCATGACCAGGTATTCAAAGTGTCCAAGTAGGGTATTAATGCGGTCTTCCATTCATCACCTTGCTTAATCCGGACTAAGTGATATGCGTTGCGGAGGTCCAGCTTGGTGAAGTGTCTAGCAGTGTGTAGAGGGTTAAAAGCAGAGTTGAGAAGCGGGAGAGGATATTTATTTTTGACAGTAATACTGTTAAGGGCTCGGTAATCAATACAAGGGCGGAGTGTCTTATCCTTCTTTTCCACAAAGAAAAACCCGGCGGCTAGAGGAGAGTTAGAGGGACGAATGAGACCAGAAGCAAGCGAAGTGGTAATATAGTCCTCTAGTGACTCTCTTTCATGTTTCGAAATGTTATAAAGGCGGGATGAAGGGAGTGTGGCGCCAGGGAGGAGATTAATACAACAGTCATAAGGACGGTGAGGAGGTAACGACAACGCGCGGTCCTTGCTGAAGACCTCTTTAAGGTCGTGGTAAGCAGTGGGCACAGTTGACAGATCTATGACCTCCTGAGTGACGATACGTGTGGCCCCTGTGCGAGGGCATGTGGACCGCAGACAGTGAATATGGCTAAAAAAAAAACAGTTAATGATAGTTGTTTTGGCCCAGTCAATATGGGGATTATGTTTAGCTAGCCAGGTAAGCCCGAGCACAACAGGAGCGGAACGAGAGGGAATGATGAGAAAATTGATTAACTCAAAATGGTTACCAGATAATTTAAGCGATAACGGCTGAGTCTGGTGAGTAACGCTCGCCAGGTGACCTCCATCGAGGGATCGAACTACTCTAGGTCTGGGTAATTTGGCAACGGGTATGGAAAAACGTCTAACAAGTGCCTCATCGATAAAATTGTCATCAGAACCAGAGTCAATTAGAGCCCTAATGTCCAAACTCTGCTCCCTATCCCAGGCGAGCATGCCCGTGAGTTGGAGCCTTGACAGTGTCTGACCTGTAGATGGCAGTAGAGGAGCCGGATCGGTCGCTGGAGGGAGTAAAGCTGGAACACAGCGGGGCGGCGAAGCTTGAGTGCGTAGGGGAGGCGAAGCTTGAGTGCGTAGGGGAGGCGAAGCTTGCGTGCGTAGAGGAGGTGCAGCTTGTGTGCGTAGAGGAGGTGCAGCTTGCGTGCGGCGGCGGTCAGGACGATGAGGACAGTGGGATAAGCGATGCTCAGCTTTGCCGCAATATAAACACAGCTGGAGGCGAAGGCGACGATCTCTCTCAGCTGGAGAGAGACGATTTCCTCCGAGCTGCATCGGTTCCTCTTCCAGTGATATCGGCGGGGCATCGACACTGGGTATCGGTGTGAAGGTTTGACGCGCTGGCCACTCCCACTATGCATCGAAGAGCAGAGTTCCTGGTGTCGGAACCTCTCTCTTTCCCAGTCAACGAGGCGATTTTCAATCCTCGCCGCCAGAGCAACGAGCTCGTCGAGGCTGTCAGGAGTCTTGAGCGGGATCATTTGTTTCCGGACTCGATCAGCCAGACCAAGGGAGAAGAAGTCCACCAATGCGGAAGTGGGCCATCCGCTTTCAGCAGCCAGCCTTCGGAATTCAATTGCGAAGTCTGTGACGCTGCGCTGTCCTTGCTGCAGACGTAATAATGATCGGGCCGCTTCGCGTCCTGGCATCTCGCGTTGAAAAATGTTCTTCATGGCTTTGGAAAAAGCGGCGTACGAGGCACACACCAGAGATTGACGCCCCCATTCTGCGGTGGCCCAGGCGGACGCCCGGCCACTCATGTGGGACATGACAAAAGCCACGCGAGCTCTTTCAGTATAAAAAGAAGTGGGTAAAAGTTCAAAATGGATTTCACACTGGGTGAGAAAGGTACGCACGTCACCTGACTCGCCGGAGAAACGCTCAGGCTTGGAGAGTGGTGGACAAGGAGCAGGAGGGGTGTCGTTAGGCAACGGAACATCTGTGGAACGTGGACGTGTCTGCTGGGCTGCTGGGTCGACAGTAGGGGAAGAAATCGCCTGCAGCGCGGTGAGTACACTTCCCAACTGTCCCTCTAATGTGTCAAGGCGGGCGGCTTGGCGTTCCGCCATGGTGTTGACGCAAGCCCCAAGCACACCAAATTGTTCCTCCTGTTGACCAAGTCGTTTGGCCTGTTGTTGCAGCGCCCTCTTTACTGGGTCAGTCTCTGTGGGATCCATGTTGTGGCTGGTCATTATGTTATGAACTGGTCAAGGGGGGTGATCCCGGGATGCAGTGACGGGAGGCAAGTTTGAAATACAAAAAGTAATACATTTAATAAGTCCAAAAATGTAACAAAGAGTGATGGGGCAAAAGTGCACACCATGTATATTAACAAAACAGGTTCCTCGGTGGTTGGCAGGGAGGAAGGCCAGGGTGCACCAAGCACCGCATAAAGTCTTTGTTGCCTCAAGGAGGCTAGGGAACAAACACAAAGAAGTTAGCAATAACAGGACAAGGGAAAGCAACGTACCATGAAGTGAAGTAGGCGCATGCACGTGCGGAGGTCAGGAAACAATGACCAGCAAGGTCAAGCTGTAGAAGATGAGCTTAAATACTGGCGGGCTAATTGCGAGCAGGTGTGTCAACAGGTCCGCCCCTTGCCGAGGATGAATCACTAAAACACAGGTGCAGACAACAAAGAAGGCAGGAACACACTAAAACACAACAGCTTGGATGGCAACATGTTGCTCCAAAACCTGTATGTACCTTTCAGCATTAATGGCGCCTTCACAGATGTGTAAATTACCCATGCCTTGGGCACTAATACACCCCCAAACCATCACAGATGCTGGCTTTTAAACTTTATGCCTAGAACAATCTGGATGGCTATTTTCCTCTTTGGTCCGGAGGACAGGACGTCCACAGTTTCCAAAAACAATTTGAAAAACGTTTCCACTTTGCATCAGTCCATCTTAGATGAGGTCGGGCCCAGGTATTGTTGTTAATGGCTTTGGCTTTTCATAGTAGAGTTTTAACTTGCACTTACAGATGTAGAGACAAACTGTAGTTACTGACAGTGGTTTTCTCAAGTGTTCCTGAGCTTATGTGGTGACATCCTTTACACACTGATGCCGGTTTTTGATGCAGTACCGCCTGAGGGATCGAAGGGGATCCGTAATATCATAGCTTACGTGCAGTGATTTCTCCAGATTCTCTGAACCTTTTGATGATATTACGGACCGTAGATGGTGAAATCTCTAAATTCCTTGCAATAGCTGGTTGAGAAATGTTTTGTTCTTAAACTGTTCCACAATTTGCTCACGCATTTGTTCACAAAGTGGTGACCTTCACCCCATCCTTGTTTGTGAATGACCGAGCATTTCATGGAAGCTGCTTTTAGACCCAATCATGGCACCCACCTGTTCCCAATTAGGCTGTTCACCTGCGGGATGTTCCAAATAAGTGTTTGATGAGCATTAAACTTTGTCAGTCTACTTGTGCCAGCTTTTTTGAAACATGCTGCAGGCATCAAATTCCAAATGAGCTAATATTTGCAAAAAATAACAAAGTCTTCCAGTTCGAACGTTAAATATCTTGTCTTTGCAGTCTATTTAATTGAATATAGGTTGGAAAGGATTTGCAAATCATTGTGTCTTGTTTTCATTTAAGATTTATACAATGTGCCAACTTCACTGATTTTGGGGTTTGTAAAATGGCTATGCGTTTATATTCATGAATATTTCTACCTACGTGTAAAGTAGAGAAAACAAAAGTAAACTTTTGACCTGAACTGTATGTTCACCTGATAAAAAGTACACGCAAGTAGGTCACTCTTTCCTATTAAACAGAAGCAGTAGTTATACTTTGTATGTTCTCCACATTCCCAAAGTTATATAGTGTACAGGGATAAATGTGTGCGTCATGTAAAAACTTTTAAGCCCTCAAACCTTTTGACTGAAAATATATTATGTGACCAAGTGTGTGTTTGTGCGTGTTTGAAGGGTAAGAAGCCTACAAAAGCCTGTTAATATCTTGCTCGAGGGCCGTGCGTACATTTGATATTGTGTGCGGCAGCTTTCGTTTTATTAATGTCAATATAATTTGCAAGGGCACTTATATATCTGAGGAGACACACTTAATTTCACAACATGGCCTGCATGTTGGTTTGGAGCAGTAAACACTATTGTACAGGTATAAAGGCTTAAAGGGATAAAAAGTAAATAACAAATGTGACCTAACCCTGCCCTCGCTTTTTTAGCATCACTGTATTGTGTTCTTGTTGCTTTTGTCCGTTTAGTTATGTCTGACTTAAATACTTCAATAAAATGAAAACATGTCTATTTAAAATGTCCATACTTTTTAAAAACGCTATTACTATCAATTAGTGTTGTCCCAATACCAATATTTTGGTACCGGTACCGGTACCAAAATAATTTTGATACTTTCTAGTACTTTTAAGTACTTTTCTAAATTAAACGGACCACACGAAATTGCATTAATGGCTTTATTTTAACAAAAAGTCTTAGGGTACATTAAACATATGTTACTTATTGCAAGTCTGTCCTTAAATAAAATAGTGAACTTACAAGACAACTTGTCTGTAATTAATAAATAAACAAACAAAGACTCCTAATTTAGTCTACTGACAAATGCAGTAACATATTGTCATTTTCCATTCTATTATTTAGTCAAAATTATAAAGGACAAGCTGTAAAAATGGATTATTAATCTACTTGTTCATTTACTGTTAATATCTGCTTACTTTCTTTTTATTATGTTCTATCTACACTTCTGTTAAAATGTAATAATCACTTATTCTTCTGTTGTTTGATACTATACATTAGTTTTGGATGATACCACAAATTTGGGTATCAATCCGATACCAAGTCGTTACAGGATCATACATTGGTCATATTCAAAGTCCTCATGTGTCCAGGGACATATTTCCTGAGTTTATAAACATAATATAAATTAAAAAAAAACGAAAGAAGATGTTGTGATGCCAAAAAATATCGACATAATCATAGTAGTATCGGTTAGATACGCTACTGTACTTAGAATCATTACAGCAGACCGGTACTTGTGGTGGTATAGCTTGGTTGGTAGAGTGGCCGTGCCAGCAACTTGAGGGTTCCAGGTTCGATCCCCGCTTCCGCCATCCTAGTCACTGCCGTTGTGTCCTTGGGCAAGACACTTTACCCACCTGCTCCCACTGCCACCCACACTGGTTTTGAGTCACTAGAGAAAAGCGCTATATAAATACAATTCACTTCACCTCACTACTTTCCAGAGGCGGTGTAGTACCGAAAATTATTCATTAGTATCGCATAACTATGATAATATCGGTATACCGTACAACCCTACTATAAATATATATTATTGTTTTATGTTTCAATTAGCGTAATTTTAGGACTATAAGCGGTAGAAAATGGATGGATAAAAGTCGCTAATTTTTTTTCCCCGCATTGAACCCTATACAAAGCTGTGACTAATTTATGAATTTTCCAAGTTTCACAAGCGTCACGTGACACCAATTAATTTGCCTTGTCACATCAGACCACTGAAATTGCCGAACGCGTCACGGTGGACCAATTAAATTGTCAGCCGCAATCACACAATAATTCAATTTAGCGCTTTAAGGTCTCAACCTTGTCATGGACAAGAAATGGCAAAATACACACAACGCAGCCCCAAAGCCTAAGACTATCGAAAAAGGAAACATCCGCCGCATGGAACAGAAATCCAATATTACTAATGGGCCCCGAAAGGTCAGTCGACCGCACGCCGAAGAAGACAACTTTAGTGTATTTTTGTTACATTTGGAATAAATGCAAGTAGCTTTGTATATATTTCATCTGACAATGTGTGCCTCTGTGGCGAAGTTGGGAGAGTGGCCGTGCCAGCAATCTGAGGGTTACTGGTTCAATCCCCACCTTCTACCATCCTAGTCACGTCCGTTGTGTCCTTGAGCAAGACACTTCACCCTTGCTCCTGATGGGACTGGTTAGCGCCGTGCATGGCAGCTCCCGCCATCAGTGTGTGAATGTGTGTGTGAATGGGTGAATGTGGAAAATAGTGTCAAAGCGCTTTGAGTTCCTTAAAAAGGTAGAAAAGCGCTATACAAGTACGACCCATTTACCATTTACCATTTACATGTATGTGCCCAATATATGTACAAAATAAAATATGTCCAACAATTAAGTGGGTGCCGCTTATTTTTAGGTGTGCCCTGTAGCCTGAAAATGACTTACTTACTAATAAAAAACAAGTTGTCTTGTATGTTCACCTATTTAAAGGCCTACTGAAACCCACTACTACTGACCACGCAGTCTAATAGTTTATATATCAATGATGAAATCTTAACATTGCAACACATGCCAATACGGCCGGGTTAGCTTACTAAAGTGCAATTTTAAATTTCGAAATATCCTGCTGAAAACGTCTCGGTATGATGATGTCTGCGCGTGTCGTCACGGATTGTAGAGGACATTTTGGGACAGCATGGTGGCCAGCTATTAAGTCGTCTGTTTTCATCGCAATATTCCACAGTACTCTGGACATCTGTGTTGGTGAATCTTTTGCAATTTGTTCAATGAACAATTGAGACATCAAAGAAGAAAGCTGTAGGTGGGAAGCGGTGTATTGCGGCAGGTGTTGTGCCGGATAACGCACCCCCGCCGTAGAATGCACCCCTTGACTGTTGTGCCGGATAACAGAGCCGGTGTTTCATTGTTTACATTCCCGGAAGATGACAGTCAAGCTTTACCATTGGCCTGTGGAGAACCGGGACAACAGAGACTCTTACCAGGAGGACTTTGGGTTGGATATGCAGACGCGATACCGTGAGTACGCATGCAGCTGCGGCTTCCAAACATTTGAACGCTTGCCTGTACGTGCGTGCCACAATGTGCATGTCACGTACGTAACTTTGGGGACTTTGGGGAAATATATGTGCTGTATGAACTTTGGGGAGGTGAACAGTACTTTGGGCTGTGGGATTGAGTGTGTTGTGCAGGTGTTTGAGTTGCATTGGCGGGTTATATGGACGGGAGGGGGGAGGTGTTTGTTATGATTAATTTGTGGCATATTAAATATAAGCCTGGTTGTGTTGTGGCTAATAGAGTATATATATGTCTTGTGTTTATTTACTGTTTTAGTCATTCCCAGCTGAATATCAGGTCCCACCCGCCTCTCACAGCATCTTCCCTATCTGAATCGCTCCCACTGCCCTCTAGTCCTTCACTCTCACTTTCCTCATCCACAAATCTTTCATCCTCGTTTAAATTAATGGGGAAATCGTCGCTTTCTCGGTCCGAATCGCTCTTGCTGCTGGTGGCCATGATTGTAAACAATGTGCGGCTGTGAGGAGCTCCACAACCTGTGACGTCACGCTACTCGTCTGCTACTTCCGGTACAGGCAAGGCTTTTTTATCAGCGACCAAAAGTTGCAAACTTTATCGTCGATGTTCTCTACTAAATCCTTTCAGCAAAAATATGGCAATATCGCGAAATGATCAAGTATGACACATAGAATGGACCCGCTATCCCCGTTTAAATAAGAAAATTGCATTTCAGTAGGCCTTTAGGACAAACTTGCAATAAGAAACATATGTTTAATGTACCGTAAGATTTTTTGTTAAAATACAGCCAATAATGCAATTTTTTGTGGTCCCCTTTATTTAGTAAAGTACCGAAAAGTATCGTAACCATTTTGGTACCGGTATCAAAATATTGGTATCGGGACAACACTACTGTGCACTTAGACTTCTTCTGCACTACCTGTTTTTTCTGAGCCTGTTTGTTTTTGTGTAGTCACCTGTGATGGGGACGGCATGGCGCTGTTGGGAGAGTGGCCGTGCCAGCAACCTGAGGGTTCCTGGTTCGATTCCCCAGCTTCTACCAACCTAGTCACGTCCGTTGTGTCCTTGAGCAAGACACTTTACCCTTGCTCCTGATGGGTCGTGCTTAGGGCCTTGCATGGCAGCTCTCGCCATCAGTGTGTGAATGTGTGTGTGAATGGGTGAGTGTGTAAATAGTGTCAAAGCGCTTTGACTACCTGGAAGGTAGAAAAACGCTATACAAGTATAACCCATCTACGGCTGTTTCTCACGCTAGTGCGCCTTTGTTTTTCGACTGTGTTAAATGTAACTTTTCCTGCATTCGCCTGCTGTCTCTGCATCCCGGGGTCATGCCAACAACACCAAGTCACACCATTACAAATATTACCGAAGGCAACAGTACCATATGATACTAGGGTTCGATACTCATCCCTCGCGCTTTATTTTCTGTGTTCTGCTCACGATGACCCAGGCCACGAGGTACTAATTTCTCATAAGCAATGAAGTGGAGAGTATTGTCTTTATCATGGCCAGTGCTCAGTAAAATCAATGACAGGGAACATAAAGCTCAGCCAAGGCCCCTCTGAAACCTCGTTAGTTTAAATGCCTGCAGGAGATATGTGCTAATAAATGAAAACACAATTAACAGTGCACACTCTGGCTCCACTGGACTCTGATCTGACCATTGTAAGGACATACCCTGCAGTCTTTTAAAAACAATGCTGCTTAATTATATTTCCTACAGCACGGCATGGACTCCTATGTTTTAGCCTTCCTATGTGTCTATCCCCCCGTGCCCTCCGGGTGATAAAAAGTCAAGCAATCTTTAAACTTTCACCAGAACTTGGAAAGGATTCTGATGGTTGGTGTTGTGGAGCTAAAAAGTGTACGCCAACTAATGAGCGGATTAAATCGATTGTATAAGAAATATTATGCTGCATTTTGTTGGACGTGTAATTATAATTGGCATCTGTATCCCATTAACATGATGACTCAAAAACAGTGTTTTTTTTTGGCCACTGTTGCTTTTTCTAGCAACTACATGAGTCAGACTAATGAAATTACAGGATAACACAACCTGCAGTATGTAAAGCCGTGATTTGTTTGTCTTTCCAGAAGAAAAGCAGATGACCAGTGGCTGTTGCTGGCTGTGAATATTGCACAGACGAGTCGGGAGTGGACGTTCCAAAGGAAATTAGAGGGCTTGTCAGCCACCAAATCAGTGAAAACATGTAGTCAGACAGTCTATACTTTCTTCTTCTCAAAGTTATTTCTACTTCACGAGATAGCTACCTTTTTTTTGTCTCTGTTGTCATTTCCTATTACCTGGTCTCGTCTTCTCCAAAACATTGAGTATGGGGGCGGTATGGCGTAGTGGGTAGAGCGACCGTGCCAGAAACCTGAGAGTTGCAGGTTCGCTCCCCGCCTCTTGACATCCAAATCGCTGCCGTTGTGTCCTTGGGCAGGACACTTCACCCTTGTCCCTGGTGCCGCTCACACTGGTGAATGAATGAATGATGAATGAATGATAGGTGGTGGTCGGAGGGGCTGTAGGCGCAAACTGGCAGCCTCGCTTCCGTCAGTGTACCCCAGGGCAGCTGTGGCTACAAATGTAGCTTACCATCACCAGGTGTGAATGAATGATAGGTTCCCACTACTCTGTGAGCGTTTTGAGTATCTAATAATAGAAAAGCGCGATATAAAATCTAATCCATTATTATTATTATTTATTATTATTTAGAGCTTTTTGTGGCCCTAAACAAGAGGTTGTTTGTGGCCCCATTTTGGTTTTTAATAGTACTTGTGTGTAGGGCTGACTTCAGCCAGTGAGTAGTCCCTCGCCACATCGCACTTCGAAATGTGCAGCTTGTAAAGGTGACCATGTAAGTGTTGCCTAATGTCTAAAAGGCGTTCTTAATGTTAAAAAAAATCTTAAACATTTGTTTGTGCCCCAGCTATAAAAAATATTCCATTTATAATTGATATTCCCTACTTCGCGGAAATTAATTTATCACATCTATGCCCAGAGCCAATAAAAAAAAATAAAAAAAAAAATTCATTCAGTTCTGTTTATTTCTAGTTGTTTCATGACAGCATGGCCAAAAAGAAATAGAAAAGGAGTCCCACCCCTTTTCATACCATAGCAGTTTGATCCCATTTACTTCTTCTCTGTTTGTAACAGAAAAGTTAATGAATAAATAATACATAAATAAATATACCAATAGTAAGCAAATATTAAATACATAAATAATCATTATCTCTTTCAAGATATTTACGCTAATTGTTCTTGTTTGTACTTTGTAAACACTTGCGGTTTGAACAGTCTCTTAAACTCAATCATATCAGTGCTTTGTTTGATTTATTTGCTTAATCCATTCCATAATTTAATTCCACATTCTGATATGCTAAAGGTTTTAAGTGTTGTACGAGCATACAAATGTTTTAAATTAGATTTTCCTCTAAGGTTATATTTCTCCTCTTTTGTTGTTTGTTTTCTTGGGTAGCAGGTTATAGTTTGCTTTGTACATAATTTTAGCTGTTTGCAAATGCCCCAAATCATTGAATTTCAATATGTTTGATTCAATAAATAAAGGGTTTGTATGTTCTCTATTTCCAACATTATGTATTACTATAATTTATCTTTTTTGTAACACTTTTACTGAATGAAGTGCACATTTGTAGTTGTTTCCCCATATTTCTAAACAATAACTCAGATATGGTAACACTGGTGAGCAGTAGAGAATATGAAGTGATTTTTGGTCTAGAACATGTTTTGCTTTATTCATTATTGACGTGTTTCTTGCTACTTTATGTTGTATATTTTTACATGAAATTTCCATTTCATTTTATCATCTATTATTACACCTAAAAATGTGTTTTCGTTTACCCTTTAAATATCTGCTCCGTCTATTTGTATTTGTGTTTGACTTTCCCTCCTACTGTTATCGAATAGCATTATTTTAGTTTTACTGACATTCAAAGATAGTCTGTTTTTGTCAAACCATATTTTTAATTTGTTAATTTCTTCTGTTAATATTTGTATTATCTTCTGTGTGTTCTCTCCTGAACAAAATGCAGTCATGTCATCTGCAAATAATACTAACTTTAAGTCCTTTGTAACTTTACAAATGTTGTTTGTATAAAGATTGAACAATTTTGGTCCCAGTATTGATTCTTTAGGTAGGCCACAAGATTTGTTCAGCCTTGACGTTTGTTCTCCTATCTTCACATATCACTTCCTGTTTGTTAAGTAGCTTTTTTACCCAGTTCAAGACCAACCTTCTGATGCAATACCGTTCTAATTTGTTTCAAAAATATTATGATTGATTATGTCAAATGCTTTTGTTGAATCCATAAACACTGCCACTGTGCACTGTCTACTGTCTGTTGCATTGGTTATTTTGATTAATACTGTTAATGTTGAAATGTTGGCTTTGTATCTGTATTGCTTGTCTGTGAGTGTTTAATTTAATCTGTTATTAAACAGTTTTTCATTATTTTTGGAACATTTTGGAAGTAGAAAAACAGGTCTGTAGTTTGTAAACTGATGTTTGTCTCCAATAGCTGATTATTTTCTTTTTTGTCACACCTTTGAGGAACATCAAGTTGGGATTACTGTCTATCGTGTCATTCAAGTCCTCAACTGACTTTGGATCTGGAATCTTTTTCTCCAGATTTGGTCCAATGTTCACAAAGTACTTATTGAAGCGTTCAACTACTTTGTTTATATTGTCATTTTTTACATTTCCGTTTGAGAAGTATTTAGGATGATCCTTCCTAGCACCACGTTTATTATTTTGGATGCCCCACATTGCCCTATATTGTTCTTGTTCTGGTTTAAAAATTGACTGTAATATTCTTTCCCATATGTTTGTAGTATGCTAGTTAGCTTGTTCTTATATGTTTTGTACTTGTTTTCTGCCTCTGTAGATCTTTTTGTTGTAAATGTTCTTTATAATGTATTGTTCTTGTTGAAAGCATGTTTCAGTCTTTTTGTCATCCATGGTTGATTGTTTTTTTTGTGCTTCTTAGTAAGTTGTTTCATTGGACAATGTTTGTCATAAAACATTGTGAAAGAATACCATATGCATCATCTACATCATTTTCACAGTATACATTGTCCCAACGTTGATCTCTCAGGTCATTCTTGAAGGCTGTCATACATTGTTCAGTGCATATTCTTCGAAATGTCTTTTTGTCATCAATGTTCCTCTTCTTATAGTTTCCGTCATAGATTTATGAACACTGGCATATGATCACTGATGTTGGATAATAGCAGACCACTTGCGGCATTATTGTCAAAATCATTAGTAAAAATATTATCAATAAGTGTGGCGCAGTGTCCTGAGATTTTACTTGACCTTGTGATTTTAGGATATAAACTCAGACTATACATTGTGTCTGTAAAGTCATCTACAGACTTTTCTTTGTTCGTGTTCAAGAAGTCAATGTTAAAGTCTCCACACAAAAAAGTTAATTTTTGACTGATTTAAGTCAAAGTTGCCTTAATCCAGTTCTCAAATGTATCAATGTTTGACTTAGGTGGTCTGTGTATACTGATGATTAATATGTTCTTGTTTTTTTCACGACATATTTCAAGGGTTAGACATTCTAAGATATTAACAATAGCTAATGACATATTTTTTACCACTTTGTAGTTGAAGTTCTTCATTACGTACACAGCTACTTCGCTGTTGTTGGTTCTGTATAATTTCATTTACAGTATATCCTTCCAGGTCAAAATCCATTCCTTTTTAAACATATATCCATGTTTCTGAGATAGCGATAACCTTGAAGGGTTTTTTGAATTGTTCCAAAAAATGCTTAACGTTGTTGTAGTTTGCATACAAACTTCTGCTGTTTAAATTAATAACCGACAGTTTATTGTCAATGTTAATGTTTCTGTTGTATTGTTTGTATGATGAAAACAATTATTCCTGGTATGAAATAATTTTTTTTAATCTGGATCTATATGCTTATTTAATTCTAATTCCGGACTATTGTAATATATTGTCATGACTTGGTCTTGGGTGTGTGCTTTTCCGGGATGCAACGGAAAGTTGGCTCGGGCGAGACGGGAATGAAGGTACATGATTTATTTATTATTATCAAAAAAAAGGAATAAATGAAAGCGCGCACAGTGGCGGAGAATAAACTATGAAACCAAAAGACTATAGCAAAAAAGTACAAATGAAAAGCACGCACAGTGGCGGAGAACAAACTATGAAAAACAAAAAGACTATAAACATGGAACAAAAACTTACTTTGACAAGGGACGTGAAGCAGGATCTTAGAGGATGAAGAGAGTACATAAGCATAAATGTGGAGAGGTCGTCAGAACGACAAACTGAAAAGAATGAACTTAAATACTATGGACATGATTAGTGAAAGCAGGTGCGTGACTCAAAACGTGAAACAGGTGCGTGACGTGACAGGTGAAAACTAATGGTTGCTATGGTGACAAAACAAAAGTGCACAAAAAGTCCAAAACGAACATGACCAAAACAAAAACATGATCACACAGACATGACAGAGCCCCTCCCTTAAGGACAGATACCAGATGTCCAAACAGAAAAAAAAATTAACAATAGTCATGGGAGGGCGGGAGGGGGACATGGCGGTGGGTCGCCAGTCCAAGTGGCCCCGAATCCACCGAGGCAAAGTCAAGTGGCGGCGGCGAGTGGAACGCCGCTGCAGCAGGCGAGGCGGGCGCCCAGGGATTGGCCACATTCGTGGCCGACTGGGAGGTGGGCGCACTTGGCGTGGCGGACGACCAGGTAGCGGCCATATCCGTAGCCGACGAGGAAGCAGGCGCGTCGTCATCGTGGCAGGCGTGGCTTGGCGTGGTGAGTCAGGCGGCGAAGCTCGGCGTGGGTCTTGGTCTTGGTCTTGGTCTTGACGTGGGTCTTGGTCTTGGCATGGCGGGTCTTGGTCTTGGTCTTGGTCTTGGCATGGCGGGTCTTGGTCTTGGCATGGCGGGTCTTGGTCTTGGTCTTGGCGTGGAGGGTCTTGGTCTTGGTCTTGGCGTGAAGGGTCTTGGTCTTGGTCTTGGCGTGGAGGGTCTTGGTCTTGGTCTTGGCGTGGAGGGTCTTGGTCTTGGCGTGGAGGGTCTTGGTCTTGGTCTTGGCGTGGAGGGTCTTGGTCTTGGTCTTGGCGTGGAGGGTCTTGGTCTTGGTCTTGGTCTTGGCGTGGAGGGTCTTGGTCTTGGTCTTGGCGTGGAGGGTCTTGGTCTTGGACTTGGCGTGGAGGGTCTTGGTCTTGGACTTGGCGTGGAGGGTCTTGGTCTTGGACTTGGCGTGGAGGGTCTTGGTCTTGGACTTGGCGTGGAGGGTCTTGGTCTTGGCTTGGCAGTGCTTGGTCTTGGCTTGGCAGTGCTTGGCGGCGTGGAGCTGGTACCGGAGCTTGGCATGATGCGGCTAGGCATGGTGCGGGTACTGGAGTCTGCCATGGAACTTGGCGTGGTGGAGCTGGTGCTAGCCTTGGTGCGGCAACAGGTGCAGCGACAGGTGCTAGCCGTGGTGCAGCGACAGGTGCTAGCCGTGGAGCTGCGACACGTGCTAGCCGTGGAGCTGCGACAGGTGCTAGCCGTGGAGCTGCGACAGGTGCTAGCCGTGGAGCTAGCCTTGGAGCAGGTGGAGGTGGCCTAGCTGGGGGTTGCGGTTTGGCAGGTCGGAAGACTGGTGAGGGCGGTCGTGCTGGAGGCTGTGGCTTGACGGGTCGGAAGACTGGTGAGGGCGGTCGTGCTGGAGGCTGTGGCTTGACAGGTCGGAAGACTGGTGGTGGCGGCCGTGCTGGAGGCTGTGGCTTGACATGGTGATGCAGAGCCACCTCACCTACACAGCTCCCGACCCCAGCCCCCCCCTCAAGGGGCGGATACCAGACGCGCTCTCTGCGGTCTGGAACTCTCTCTAGGGGTGGGCGGGGGAAGGCAGAAACGTCCCCTTTATATTGTCCAAAATGTCTATTTTCTACCTGTGATATTGTGGGTGAAAAAAAAATTGTTTGTGACTTGGGCGTGACTTGAGTCCTGGGGGGCGGGGAGTCAAAAGAAAAAATCCTGGTTTTTGACGTCATTAGGGCGAAGCCGGGCTGGCTGCTGCTTGCTTCCGCCCGGAGGGGGAGGGGCATGTGGGAGCGGCGTGTCCTGCAGGCTCGCGGAAGTTCTACCTGACGTCCTTCGTCGGGAGCGGCGCTTCCGGCACTGCGCTGCGTCCCCGCATTCCTGGGACGAAATGGAGTCTCTGTACTCCACGGAGGAGTAGCGCAGAGTTTCCTCCTCCATCGCGCACAGGACCGCCCAAGAAGCTTCGTCCAAATTGTCCAACTCGGCCAACTTACGTGCGGAAAAGCGGGTCTGCTGACGACCTACTGTCATGACTTGGTCTTGGGTGTGTGCTTTTCCGGGATGCAACGGAAAGTTGGCTCGGGCGAGACGGGAATGAAGGTACATGATTTATTTATTATTATCAAAAAAAAGGAATAAATGAAAGCGCGCACAGTGGCGGAGAATAAACTATGAAACCAAAAGACTATAGCAAAAAAGTACAAATGAAAAGCACGCACAGTGGCGGAGAACAAACTATGAAAAACAAAAAGACTATAAACATGGAACAAAAACTTACTTTGACAAGGGACGTGAAGCAGGATCTTAGAGGATGAAGAGAGTACATAAGCATAAATGTGGAGAGGTCGTCAGAACGACAAACTGAAAAGAATGAACTTAAATACTATGGACATGATTAGTGAAAGCAGGTGCGTGACTCAAAATGTGAAACAGGTGCGTGACGTGACAGGTGAAAACTAATGGTTGCTATGGTGACAAAACAAAAGTGCACAAAAAGTCCAAAACGAACATGACCAAAACAAAAACATGATCACACAGACATGACATATATGCTGCTGTTCAGCAATCTTCTCTGAATGCGTACATAAATGTGCACATGAGTACAGTACAATTTCCCTTTTGGATCATTAAAGTGTGTCTAAGTCTAAGTCTAATATCTTCTTGTTCGGTAATCCCTTTGAGCGTTGTAATTTTGTAGCTGGATGTCGACGTTTGTTTTCCATGAGACTCCATGATCGTTGTTGTTGTTGTTGTGGTTGATTTGGAAGTTCTTATATTCATCCAGATCCTTGATGTCTTTGACAACCAGTACTCTTGCTTCTGGACCCCCATTCAGTTTGATGTAGATTTTGCAGTTGGTGCTCCAAGTTCCCCGAATTTCCCCCCGTTTCCTCATGACGTGTGCTTTCCTGGCAATTTTAGAATTGCGCTTAGTGAGGTACTCGTTCATGTAGACATTTGTACCCTTCAACTTTTTTACCTGTGTCAGCAATGCCATTTTGGATTTCCTGTTGGCAAGCTTTATGATGATGACTGGTGTGGTCTTGTTGCCTTTTTTATTCAGTGAAATGCATGCATAAATGGTGTTAATATCATAATGAATTCCCGTTGATTGGAGAACGTTGACCATTTGTTGTTCTGTTGAGCGCAGTGTCCATGTCGTCTGGTTCTCCTCTATTGTCAACTGCTCTTGATGTGTTGCCCTGCAACGATGTCATTATGTCACGTAAACGGATCCACTTCCTCTTTGATGTTTACAAAAACACTGATTTTCCCCAGATTTGTAGATATTTTGTTGACTGGCATTGAGCTGTTGTCTCAATTCAGCCATCTCCTCCCTGAAGTTCTTCAATCCTGTGTTCTCTAGTAGCACCTGTTGGCGCACTGCTTCTATCTCCACTTTAATGTTCTCCACAACACTTTTGGCCCTGTTGTCTTGCTGCTTGGCATTCGACTGTTGGCACAACGTTGCATTTTCCTCTTTCAGCTTCTCCACCTCCCTTTTTAATGTTGTGTTGTCTTCACTGAGAATCTTAATTTTTTAAATTCCATCATATCTTCACGAGTCTATTTTCTGTCTCTGATAATCTGTTCTTAGAGATCTGCAATATTTTTTTGTACACCATTGACTATCTGTTCAAGGAGATTTTTGAGACCGCTTCATACTTCATTTACATCGTGTTGTAGAGTTCCTATTAACACTTTTAAATCCGGTTCCACCTCTCTTGCTCCGTTGACGAAATAAAATGTACTGTATATGTTATCCCCTTGGCACGATCAACCTATTTGTTCACATTTTCATGTAAACATTGGACATTATCTGGAGACAGTTCTGTCTCCTGATTGCCAATCAAGGACAGGTGAGCGAGTCAGCATTGGTGTGACTCCAGGATGCAGAGATAAAGCAGGAGAATTAATTTAATTAATTAATAAAAAAACAATTAATTTAGTCAAACACAAGGAGCACCAGAGTGAGCGACAGCAGGCGGCAAGACAAGATTGGCCACCAGGGACAGATGTGTCACCTGATTGTCAATCAAGGACAGGTGTGGGAGACAGTGCTCAGACCAGGGGAAGTAGATTTGGCTAAATGGCACAAACAACAGAAAAGTATGAATTATTTAAATTATTATTTTGATATGAAGACAAAATGTATTGTTAATATTTTATAAGTTTTGTAAAGAATTGTATTTTAAATTATCATGTGACCAATAAACAAAAAGACTACATTGACACCTACAATTCAGTTCAATACTATATGTTCAATTGCCATTTGTTCATA
>NC_084554.2:28007500-28025000 GCF_033978685.3 Nerophis lumbriciformis | reverse complement strand
GGTGGGGACGGTGTGCTGCTGACATCAACAGGGGATGTTGTGGATCGGTGGAAGGAATACATAAAAAATCTTCTCAATCCCATCTACATGTCTTCCAATGAGGAAGCAGAGCTTTGGAACTCTTTGGTGGGCTCTCCCATTTCTGGGGCTAAGGTTGCCTAGGTAGTTAAGAAGCTTCTCTTTGGCAGGGCCCCAGGAGTGGATGAGATCCTTAAAGCCCTGACTGCTGTGGAGCTGTCGTGGTTGACAAGACTTTGCAGCATTGCATGGACATCGAGGGCGGTGCCTCTGGATTGGCAGACTGGGTAAAAAGTGGAACCGGAGGGTATGTTTTAACTATCGTGGGATCACACTCCTCAGCCTTCCCGGTAAGGTCTATTCAGGTGTACCTGAGAGGAAGCTACGCCGGATAGTTGAACTTCGGATTCAGGAGGAGCAATGTGGTTTTGGTCCTGGTCATTGAACTGTGAACCAACTCTATACTCTCGGCAGGATCCCTGAGGGTGCATTGGAGTTTTCCCACCCAGTCTACATGTATTTTGTGGACTTGGAGAAGGCATTCGACCGTGTCCCTCGGAAAGTCCTGCGGAGAGTGCTCAGAGAGTTTGCGGATAATGTGGTCCTGCTGACTTCATCTAAGGCCAGGATCTTCAGCTCTCACTGAATCAATTCGCAGCTGATTGTGAAGTGACTGGGGTGAAAATTAACACTTACAAGTACTAGTACGTAGCTTGGTTGGTAGAGCGGCCATGCTAGCAATTTATCCCTACTTCCGTCATCCTAGCAGTGGTGTGCCGTCAGGGCCAGCATGGCCTTCTCTGCTGGCCTAACATAACCAGAAATCATGATCATAATTAAAGATAAATATCTGAAACTATTTATATTTATATATTGTCACCGATTCTGTTCATAACTTTTATGGACAGAATTTCTAGAGGCAGTCAAGGCGTTGAGGGGATCCGGTTTGGTGGCTGCAGGATTAGGTCTCTGCTTTTTGCAGATGATGTGGTCCTAATGGCTTCATCTGGCCAGGATCTTCAGCTCTCACTGGATCGGTTCGCAGCTGAGTGTGAAGCGACTGGGATGAGAATCAGCACCTCCAAGTCCGAGTCCATGGTTCTCGCCCGGAAAAGGGTGGAGTGCCATCTCCGGGTTGGGGAGGAGATCTTGCCCCAAGTGGAGGAGTTCAAGTACCTCGGAGTCTTGTTCACGAGTGAGGGAAGAGTGGATCGTGAGATCGACAGGCGGGTCAGTGCGGCGTCTTCAGTAATGCGGACGCTGTATCGATCCGTTGTGGTGAAGAAGGAGCTGAGCCGGAAGGCAAAGCTCTCAATTTACCGGTCGATCTACGTTCCCATCCTCACCTATGGTCATGAGCTTTGGGTTATGACCGAAAGGACAAGATCACGGGTACAAGCGGCCGAAATGAGTTTCCTCCGCCGGGTGGCGGGGCTCTCCCTTAGAGATAGGGTGAGAAGCTCTGTCATCCGGGGGAGCTCAAAGTAAAGCCGCTGCTCCTCCACATCGAGAGGAGCCAGATGAGGTGGTTCGGGCATCTGGTCAGGATGCCACCCGATCGCCTCCCTCGGGAGGTATTTCGGGCACGTCCGACCGGTAGGAGGCCACGGGGGAGACCCAGGACACGTTGGGAAGACTATGTCTCCCGGCTGGCCTGGGAACGCCTCGGGATCCCCCGGGAGGAGCTGGACGAAGTGGCTGGGGAGAGGGAAGTCTGGGCTTCCCTGCTTAGGCTGCTGCCCCCGCGACCCGATCTCGGATAAGCGGAAGAAGATGGATGGATGGATGGATGGATGGATAAGATATGTTTTAAATGCTGATATGGGTTTATTGATTTTTAAACGTGCCAGAAATGAAACCGTTTTGTACACTTTTGAGATGATTCAATGCACAGTAGTGCTTAAATGTGTTCCTGTATATTTCTCCAGCAATGATCATGCGGTGACATAACTTATAGGTGTTTTGAGAGGTAACCATTGAAGTCCGATATCACTGAAGGCCGAGGTGGGAAACGCACGGGCCGCCACTGCATCTTAGTCAATGCTGTTGTATCTTTGGCCAAAAAGGTTTATCCACCTGCTCCCAGTGCCACCCACACTGGTTTAAATGAACCTAATACATGTAGATAATGGCTTTCATTATGTGAAGTGCTTTGAGTCTTAAGAGAAAAGCGCTATATAAACATAATTCACTTCACTTCACTCGAGGACGCGTTTGTTTGCTTAACACTGTCAAATTTGCAGGACACAGCTAGAATGTGTCATCAACATGCATTATCACGATATAACGATATTATTAAAATCTCTAGCGTCTGCCAAATGTACATCATTTATATCGTATGGTGTCTATATCGCGCAACCGCACTGCTATACAAGCTGGACCCTGACGACTTTAAATTGTATTCTCTACACTATTATTGTTTGTGTGGACGTCCAGACAAAAGCACTAAATATTCCATCGGACACACACTAATGGCATTATTTTAAGACATGGTCTATATCATAAAACAGAGCCACAAGTGCATATGAGTAAACATCCATAAGGACCGCCATGTGCAATAGCCAGACGACTATCTGGAGCCACAGATCTCATTGTTTATGCTGCCTTTTCTTCTTTAATTCATTTTTCATCTGCTCCTCGTAGACTAGGAAAGAGCAGGCATTGTGGACTTTTTTTTTTTTTTTTTTTTTTTTTTTTTTTTAACAGCAGGCACCTTCCTTTCTTCCTTTGCTGCTCACTTTTAAATTTTGTATGCATGCACTTTTGATCTATTTATAAGACTTTTCCTCGTGAACTGAACACAAATGAACATATTCCATATTAAGCCAATGTGCTATCAAGACATGTTTGCTCATTGACCACCTCTTTACCTAAACACATTCTTGGAAGCAACCACTCAATGTTCGAGCATCTCTCATCTATTTTTTCCCCCCAAGCATCACGTTCCCTTTTTTTTTTAAATGTGACTTTTAAGGAAAAATAAACACCTCTTTTGGAATGGCAAAACAGCGCAATTTGTACGTGCTACCCGTTGTGACCCTATAATTTAGCTGTCATAACAAAATACGTGTTTACAGGTACGACCCCAATTAAATAAGCTCAGCGGGAACATTAAAGAAGTTGTTTTTTAAGATGCTTCACAGTCTGACAGTCGCATCTGTGTGGGAGAGATAGGGACTAACCTCTGCCAGTGTGTAAATGACACAACATTGGCCTTGACCAAAGTCTGTATTTTTTGTAAAAAAAAAACAAACAAAAAAATAAAAACAATTGACACCTAATAAGGGGAGACATTTGAATTTTCTCGTGCTGTCAGACTCAAATGATGCTGTTTTATCCTTCAGTCCTATATAACTGTGACGTTACACAAACAATATAAGTACAGTGGTGGCTCAACTTGTGAGCTCAATTTGTGCCACGACTGAGCTTATAACACAAAACACTTGTGTCTAAAGTCAGCCCCGCCTATGTCAATTAAGTGAAATCATTAAATCCGTTCTTGGCTCTCACTAACTGTCACGTTTTGGCGGTTGTTGGTCATGACCCCAGGATGTAGAGACGAAGTAAAGTGCAGATAAAAATGTATTTATTGACAGAAAGCATAGAGAAAGCTATGCAGCATGGAGGTTAGGGGTAGGAATCATTGGGCGCCTCACAATTCGATTACAATTTAGGCGCTACAATAATTTGCATATTATTTATAATTATAATATTGTATTTGATTACTATGTATTGTTAATATCTCGTATAAAAATATATTACCTTTAGTTAATAATGATATTAAAATGTCTGCAAGGCTTCGCCTTTGGCTATTGGTGTATGTAGTATTGTGTCATTTTGTAGCACAGATTATTATATGGAAGACTAGACACATTAGAAATGTAGCTGCCTGCTAAGTGATAAAATAAATAAACGTCTCTACTTGGCGAACAAGCTTCTTTGATGCCTTCTAAAACCATAGAATGCACACTTTGTCCCTCGTCACCCTAAACTTGCAGCTCAAAGACGTGTGTCGTCTATCTACTTCATTAATATCTATGGCCAAAAGTGTTGCCAGCCGGCGGCCGAACCGTATGGATATTTCGATTTCTCCTGACATAGTAATCCACTCGTTAATTTCCTCCTTAGCTGGTTACTTTCTGCTGTAACGTGGTTCCCAGCTAACACATAACGTTAAAAGTATGTTGGCTAATAGTACTCCCATGGTTAGAACTAGAGATGTCCGATAATATCGGCCCAGCCGATATCGGCCGATAAATGCTTTAAAATGTAATATCGGAAATTATCGGTATCGTTTTTTTTATTATCGGTATCGTTTTTTTTGTTGTTTTTAAAAAAAATAAAAAAAATTGTATTAAATCAACATAAAAAACTCAAGATACACTTACAATTAATACACCAACCCAAAAAACCTCCCTCCCCCATTTACACTCATTCACACTCATTCACACAAAAGGGTTGTTTCTTTCTGTTATTAATATTCTGGTTCCTACATTATATATCAATATATATCTATACAGTCTGCAAGGGATACAATCCGTAAGCACACATGATTGTGCGTGCTGCTGGTCCACCAATAGTACTAACCTTTAACCGTTAATTTGACTCATTTTTATTAATTACTAGTTTCTATGTAACTGTTTTTATATTGTTTTACTTTCTTTTTTTTTCAAGAATTTTTTTTTAAATTTATTTATCTTATTTTTTTAATTTTTTATTTTTTTTTAAATACCTTATCTTCACCACACCTGGTTGTCCAAATTAGGCATAATAATGTGTTAATTCCACGACTGTATATATCGGTTGATATCGGTATCGGTTGATATCGGTATCGGTAATTAAGGGTTTGGTCAATGACGGAATATCGGGTATCGACAAAAAGCCATTATCGGACATCCCTAGTTAAAACCGCTGTATTTTGTACTCGGTCCCTAAAATTGTAAGGTAGGGATGTGACGATTAACGGTATTGATGAACAAAGTTAGTATTACTGTTTTAAATCAAAATTGTGGTAAAACCGTGATCGATCATCACATTTTGATAAATATATGTAATAATAAATACTGCATAAGTACTTTTTAAGCACTTTCAACAATACCGTGATCATTTAAGTCGCAAGAGTGTTACAGCGCGTGCGCATGCCATGCACCGTTCATTCCCCAGCACGCGCCGCTGAGAGCACCGCTGGACACGCCCCTACACGCTCCGCTTCTGCCACAGCCGCGCCCTTGCACGGCTGTGTGCAATCAGTAACCAACACACCTGCACTTGATGAGACTCCACGCCATAAGAGCCAGCGTGTCCTGAGATCCAGTGCTAGAACGTAGTTCTCTGTTTACAGTAAGCTATCTTGTCTCTAGCTCCTCTCAGTGTCCTTCCGCCCTTGTGCTCATTTGTCTCTTGTTGTCTTCCTTGTCCCGCAGTATTCCCTCCGCCTCCTTGGATTCGAGCTGTGCGCCTCCCTTCCCTTGGACTCCCCCCTGGATCTTGACTGCCTTCCTGGATAAACGACCCCTCGCTCGGACACGGACCCTGACGCCCCTCTCCAGCCCCTGGACCTTTCGCCTGTCTCACGGACTTTCCACCAGCCTCGTCCTATTGGACTTCCTGATTCATATCAAAATCAACACGCACCTACAAAACTTGCTGGTAACATTTCCTTGTAACTGTTCACATAGTCCTGCTTCACACACATAGTAGCATACACACTCCACCGCATCATCAAGCGCAATAAATATATGTTGAGCTTTACTTCTGCCTCTGTGCCGTCTCCTTCCCCCGCTGTACGAAACAAAGAGGATTTTTTTCAACACACATTAACAGGGAATTAAAGGGTTGATTAACAAACATTCAGTATGTTTACATGCAACACAAATGTGTTTGTTTGAAACTAGTTTTTACATGTACATGCAAGAAAATTATTTTTGCAAGCAGGTTGTAATGTCTACAATATTTTTTATGGAACATTTCTGTTTATCTGATTCATGCAGGAATATCATCAGTGGATTATAATTATCATGATAATTAGAGATGTCCGATAATATCGGACTGCCGATATTAATCGGCCGATAAATGCTTTAAAATGTGATATCGGAAATGATCGGTATTGGTTTCAAAAAATAAAATGTATGACTTTTTAAAATGCCACTGTACGGAGTGGTACACGGACATAGGGAGAAGTACAGAGCACCAATTAACCTTAAAGGCATTGCCTTTGCGTGCCAGCCCAATAACATAATATCTACGGCTTTTCACACATACAAGTGAATGCAAAGCATACTTGGTCAAAAGCCATACAGGTCACACTGAGAGTGGCCGTATAAACAACTTTAACACAGTTACAAATATGCGCCACACTGTTAACCCACACCAAAGAAGAATGACAAACACATTTCGGGAGAACATCCGCACCGTAACACAACATAAACACAACAGAATAAATACCCAGAACCCCTTGCAGCACTAACTCTTCCGGGACGCTACAATATACACCCCCAGCTACCCAAACACACACCTCAACCCCCCCCCACCCCCCAACCCCGCCCACCTCAACCTCCTCATGCTCTCTCAGGGAGAGCATGTCCCGAATTCCAAGCTGCTCTTTTGAGGCATGTTAAAAAAAAATAATGCACTTTGTGACTTCAATAATCAATCAATCAATGTTTATTTATATAGCCCTAAATCACAAGTGTCTCAAAGGGCTGCACAAGCCACAACGACATCCTCGGTACAAAGCCCACATAAGGGCAAGGAAAAACTCACCCCAGTGGGACGTCGATGTGAATGACTATGAGAAACCTTGGAGAGGACCGCATATGTGGGTAACCCCCCCCCTCTAGGGGAGACCGAAAGCAATGGATGTCGAGTGGGTCTGACATAATATTGTGAGAGTCCAGTCCATAGTGGATCCAACATAATAGTAAGAGTCCAGTCCATAGTGGGGCCAGCAGGAAACCATCCCGAGCGGAGACGGGTCAGCAGCGCAGAGATGTTCCCAGCCGATGCACAGGCGAGCGGTCCACCCCGGGTCCCGACTCTGGACAGCCAGCACTTCATCCATGGCCACCGGACCTGTGCCCCCCCCCCCCCTCCACAAGGAAGAAGGGAGCAGAGGAGAAAAGAAAAGAAACGGCAGATCAACTGGTCTAACAGGGGGGCTATTTAAAGGCTAGAGTATACAAATGAGTTTTAAGATGGGACTTAAATGCTTCTACTGAGGCAACATCTCTAATTGTTACCGGGAGGGCATTCCATAGTACTGGAGCCCGAATAGAAAACGCTCTATAGCCCGCAGACTTTTTTTTGGGCTCTGGGAATCACTAATAAGCCGGAGTTCTTTGAACGCAGATTTCTTACCGGGACATATGGTACAATGCAATCGACAAGATAGGACGGAGCTAGACCGTGTAGTATTTTATACGTAAGTAGTAAAACCTTAAAGTCACATCTTAAGTGCACAGGAAGCCAGTGCAGGTGAGCCAGTATAGGCGTAATATGATCAAACTTTCTTGTTCTTGTCAAAAGTCTAGCAGCCGCATTTTGTACCAATTGTAGTCTTTTAATGCTAGACATAGGGAGACCCGAAAATAATACGTTACAGTAGTCGAGACGAGACGTAACGAACGCATGAATAATGATCTCAGCGTCGCTAGTGGATAAAATAGAACAAATTTTAATATTAATAAATAATTAATAATAAATATGGCAGTGCCATGTTGGCATTTTTTTTTCCATAAATTGAGTTGATTTATTTTGGAAAACCTTGTTACATTGTTTAATGCATCCAGCAGGGCATCACAACAAAATTAGGCATAATAATGTGTTAATTCCACCACTGTATATATATATCGGTATCGGTTGATATCGGAATCGGTAATTAAGAGTTGGACAATATCGGAATATCAGATATCGGCAAAAAAAGCCATTATCGGACATCTCTAATGATAATGCATGTTTATTATAATTATAATTAATAGTGCATCTATTGAGGGTTATGCCTCCCCTATTTTTAATAACTACTGATACCTTTGTTTCTAACTTTAATCAAGGTTTCTTGAATGCACCACACTTATGTGCGCTAAGATGCAAAAGTGAAACTGAAACACAACTTTGTCGATGCTGCCACAGATAGATTTAGTATATTTCTACCTTTCTTTTAAAACCTCATCCTGGTTCCCAAATGTTGGCGCTGTGTGTGAATGTATAAATTAATGTGAGCTTCGACGCCGTCATGACATCTGTGTTGTGTGAAGTGTTCCATGCTCGGTGTGCCACTACCGAAAGGAATGAACCATTTTGCATTCCTCCAAAGGACGGGTATAGGCCCTTACACAAGCCTAATGTCATTCAAACAAACTTATTATTGAACTTTCACAGCAACATTGGTTTTATCTGAGTTTTTGAGATGTCACATTTTATAACTGACACATTTAAATGAAGAAAAAAACTTCTGCAAATCTTTACAAAAGCCCAGGTCATGATCACTAGTGATTGTGGCCTTAAACAATGTTTATGCCATGGGCCATCTTTGACTCTAAGGAATAAAATTGTACTGTAAATGAGTTGCTATGTCAGTTAGTAATAGAGACTGTTTACAGTCAATTACTACAGTATGTACTATAGATCAGGGGTGTCAAACATGTTTTTGTCGAGGTCTGCATCGTAGTTATGGTTGCCCTCAGAGGGCCACCCATGTGTAACAGTGAATATATATGAATATAAACATATACAGTAATAGCCTCGTCACACAATTTACAAAGGCAACTGTTTTTGATTATATTTTTGAAGATTTATGGATATCTTGCTTTGAAATCGTACGTCAAAATGACAAGCAGATATTTAAGTGTTCATTTTTAATAAACAAACATTTTTTTAAACGCTTCGAACATCAGATGATATTAAAGTGTAGAACACATGCAACATTCTTCTGTCAAAATTTAAAGAACGAATACATTTAGCCCGAAAGTCCTTTTAAATTTCCAGCCTTTTGCAGGCCACATAGTTCAGTTTTCAGTTCAGTTCAGTTTCAGTTTATTTGGAACATGCCTACGATACAATGTAATGCATCACACATTTCCAGTTGTTTCATTGCAGCACGTCCGAAAAGGAGTAGGAAGAAGCAGAGCTTATTTAATCCTACACCTTTTCATACCATAGCAATTTTATCCTATTTCCTTGTTCTCTGTAACAGAACAGGGAACAAATAAATAATAAATAAATAATATACCATAGTAAGCAAACACATATTAAATACATAAATAATCTTTGTCTCAATAAAAAAAAAAGAGAGAAAAAAAAGGGTTTAAGATGTTCATCATAATTCTTGTTGTGAACACTTGTAGTTTGAACAGTCTCTTAAATGGAATCATATTGGTGCTTTGTTTGATTTCTTTGCTTAATCCATTCCATAATTTAATTCCACATACAGATATGCTTAAAGTCTTGCAGGTCTACGAGCATACATCCATCCATCCATCCATCCATTTCCTACCGCTTATTCCCTTTTGGGGTCGTGGGGGACGCTGGAGCATACAAATGTTTTAAATTAGATTTTCCTCTAAGGTTATATTTCTCCTCTTTTGTTGTTTGTTTTCTTGGGTAGCAGGTTATAGTTTGCTTTGTACATAATTTTCCCAAATCATTGAATTTCAATATGTTTGATTCAATAAATAAATGGTTTGTATGTTCTCTGTATCCAACATTATGTATTATTTTAATTGATCTTTTTTGTATCACCGTTGGTGAATGAAGCACACATGTGTACCGTATTTTTCGGAGTATAAGTCGCTCTGGAGTATAAATCGCACCTGCCGAAAATGCATAATAAAGAAGGGAAAAAACATATATAAGTCGCACTGGAGTATAAGTCGCATTTTTGGGGGAAATTTATTTGTTAAAATCCAACACCAAGAATAGACATTTGAAAGGCAATTTAAAATAAATAAAGAATAGTGAACAACAGGCTGAATAAGTGTACGTTATATGACGCATAAATAACCAACTGAGAACGTGCCTGGTATGTTAATGTAACATTAGGGTTGCAACTAACAACTAATTTGATAATAGATTAATCTGTCGATTATTACTTTGATTAATCGATTAATAATCTGATAAAATAGACAAACTACATTTCTATCCTTTCCAGTATTTTATTGAAAAAAAAAAAAAAACAGCATACTGGCACCATACTTATTTTGATTATTGTTTCTCAGCTGTTTGTAAATGTTGCAGTTTATAAATAAAGGTTTATTAAAAATAAAATTAAAATAATAATAAAAAAATAAAGTAGCCTTTGCGCATTCACATAGCATAGATCCAATGAATCGATGACTAAATTAATCGCCAACTATTTTTATAATCGATTTTAATTGATTTAATCGATTAGTTGTTGCAGCCCTACGTAACATATTATGGTAAGAGTCATTCAAATAACTATAACATATAGAACATGCTATACGTTTACCAAACAATCTGTCACTCCTAATCGCTAAATCCCATGAAATCTTATACGTCTAGTCTCTTACGTGAATGAGCTAAATAATATTATTTGATATTTTACGGTAATGTGTTAATAATTTCACACATAAGTCGCTCCTGAATATAAGTCGCACCCCCGGTCAAACTATGAAAAAAAACTGCGACTTATTGTCCGAAAAATACGGTAGTTGTTTCCCCATATTTCTACACAATAACTCAGATATGGTAACACTAGTGGGCAGTAGAGAATATGAAGTGATTTTTGGTCTAGAACAAATTTTGCTTTGTTCATTATTGATGTGTTTCTTGCTACTTTATGTTGTATATTTTTTACATGAGATTTCCAATTCATTTTATCATCTATTATTACACCCAAAAATGTGTTTTTGTTTACTCTTTCATTGTCTACTCCGTCTATTTGTATTTGTGTTTGACTTTCCCTTCTACTGTTACCAAATAACATTATTTTAGTTTTACTGAGATTCAAAGATAGTCTGTTTTTGTCAAACCATTTTTTTATTTGTTAATTTCTTCTGTTATTATTTGTATTAGCTTCTGGGTGTTCTCTCCTGAACAAAACACAGTTGCATATCATCTGCAAATAATACTAACTTTAAGTCCTTTGTAACTTTACAAATGTTGTTTATACAGAGATTGAACAATTTTGGTCCAAGTATAGGAACAATGTGGTGGGCCACATAAATGATTTGGCGGGCTACTTAAAAAGATTTTACAGGCCACTTAAATTATGTGGGAGGAACCTTAACATGATTTGTAAAGCCACTTTAAAAGGATTGAGGCGGACCACATTAAATTATGTGGCACACCACATTAGAATCATGCTGTGTGCCACTTTAAAATGTGTCATATTTAAATTGTATACATGTTCAAAATAAAGCTCAATAAAAAAAAAAAATGGCATGGGCCACCTTAATATGAAGTTAGCGGTCCACAGAAAAATTATGTGGTAGGCCATCACAGAATGATATGACGGACCACATACAATTATATGGTGAACCGCATTAAAATGATGTGGCATGCCACCTTACAGTAGGCAAGGTTGTATTTTTGCCTCGATCCTTTGAGAATCCTGCAGTGTGCTCTGTGAGCAGATAATACAGTAGCATCTCTAACTCTTTCGGACTTGTCAATCAAGATCAAGATCAAAATGCTTTATTGTTGTCCATTCTTTAACATGTACAAGACACATAAGAACTGAAATTTCATTTTCGGCACAGTCCCACTAAGAGCAGACAAGGGGGGACAAGACGGGACCGCCAACGGATCAGCCACTTACGGCGCTCCTTAAAAAAGGTGGGAAAAAGGTAACATTGGGAAAGGGGGAAGAGTAAAAAAAGTATCAGTCTAAGACTGGACCCTCGGGAGGGGTCCAGACTGAGTCCAAGGAAAAAACCTCACATAGCATAGCACACATAAACATGATACATGTAATCACAACAACTCGCAACAGAGGGAGGGGGGAGGGTTTGGGGCCCTGGAGGCCGGCTGCCGCTATAAAGCGCTACTCAGCCGTCCACAACCCTGGAGGAATTAAGCAGTAGTGAAGGCGTTGATTGGGAAAGGGGCGGGTGCGTGCATGTATGCCCAATTAACTTGGGTGAGATGTTGAAATGTTTTTGTGGACTGGGGCCGATCTCAAAGTTCGACACCAGGTGTTATTGAAAAAAAGGAAGGTCAAAAGCGTCCATCGTTGAGGAGTCCTCGGGGGAGTTTTTTCAGAACAGCCTATTCCTGATAGCGTCAAGGCCATTTGAGGGAGTCAAATTGTAGATTAAGATGTTGTTTTCTTCGAGCAGTCAAAACAATGACATTCCTGCTCTGTGTCCGTGCTGGCTCTCTCAAATTCAATTTAATTATTCCTTCCCAGCAAGCTTCTCCAAGATGAGATCCATTTTGCGATTCAAATCAGAAATCGCCACAGTCTGTGTTCCCACAGCCCGACCCAATCCTTCCATTGCGACGAACAGCCGTTGGGCTCCTTGAGTGGCTGCCATCGTCTTCCGAATTTGACGATACACCAGAGCAATGCCCAGCCCAATCAGCAGGTGCCCCGCGATCACGGTTCCAAATAGGTAGATGTCTTCCACGTCCTCGATGGAAAGAGAGGCACATGATTCTCCATTTATCCCAGGAGTCTCTCACGTACCCCGCAGCAATGGATCCATCAGGGCAGCCAGGCTCCCTCGAACCTCTTTTCCTTGTCGAAAAGACTTTGTCAATTGCGTCGAGAGTCCAGCTGATCATTTCCATGTTTGATGTTTAGATTTGAGGACAGCGCAAAGAAAGAGGCTTCAAAAAAGTTCAGACAGGACAAGGACACGAAGAAAGCAAGCAGGGAAGGAGGGAACGGAGAAAAATGCGACCACCCTCACCAAGAGGCAAGACAGAAAAACAAACAGGTCGGTAGTGCATTCTACAAACATTTTTCACTTACGCTTAAAGTGAAGGATTAAGCAAAAACTCATCCAGACCCACTGTAGAATAATATGGCGGGGCACATTTAAATGATGTACCGGGCCAGATTTGGCCCCCGGGCCTTAAGTTTGACATCTGTGATGTAGATAGTTGTCGATCCATCCAAGGTGTGGACTGCTTTTCTTGCCTGACCTTGAACCTTGAAGTTGTGTCAAAAATGGATGAATAGATGGATGGAAATATGGAAGGAATGTCAACAATTGATGATTACAGCTTCACAGTGCCTTGGCTGAATGAGCGTGTATCGGACACCTCGGTGTCCTTAGACGCATCCTCACTCATCCATGCGGACTGGACACTGGCCGAGTTAGTGGGCGGCCGAGGGTGGAGTTGGCTCTCTTGGTTGCTTTGTTGGGTCTGCTCCTGTCTCTGGCCATGCTCCCTCCACCCCATAATTTTTTTATAAATTGTTTTTGGAAGGAAAAGTACATAATAAGGAAAAAAACATTTTTCCATGAACATTCCCAAAAGTACAAGCGGAGAACTATCTACTGTAAGTGATTTGTAATGATTGAATTTATGTTAGCTTCATGATCTTAAAAAGTAAAGCCTTTGGAGACCACCAGAGTTTTAACAGTTAAGACCTCGAACCTGAAAAAAAAACCCAGCTTTGAATTGGTACAGTGTGTAAAACCCGACGTCAAACTCCTAACCTAACCACCTCATTTGTCTTCGTCTCGCCGCTGACGGAACAATGGCTTTTGTTTAACCTTGTTTGATTTCCCTTTTAGAGCAGATCCCCTTGACGAACGGAAGGGCCCATTATCGGAGAGGCATGTTTCACTAACGAACGATTGCTAATGAAAGCTTTGATGTAGGATTAATTACACTCCAAATTGAATGTCTAATTGCCTATACTCCCCCCCCCCCTTCATGAAATATGCTGCGGCTGCCACTTCAATGCCATCTGCTATAATTAACAAAAGACAGACGAAAAAGGGCGTGGGGGTGGGGGTGGGGGGGATGGGTGAACATCGTAGACGAGACTTTTTTTTTTAAATCAGCTAAGTTTAGCCTTTTGTCGTATTCACAGATGATGTCTGATGAATTTTGGGATTACACTCTTGACGATACTGATGACTGAAGGCAATTCATTAGCTAATTACATTGCTGCGGGATGATTACAGTTTGCTGGTTATTCATCTAAATGTCCATAAAAACACACAACGAGGAAGAAAAAGGGCACCAAATGATTGATGTTTTAAATGAGATTACCATCACTACTGTCCTCACTTTGTTTTTGCACACTTTGCTGTGTATTTGTCTTACTTGACACGGAGCCATTTATCTTTGCAGAGGCGATAACCACTGCAGCTGTGTGGTCTGTGCAAATGCAATAAATACTTTAAGGAGAAATTTGCTTTTGACTGACATCCCACCAATGGGTTAGTCAAAGATACGTAACTTTGATTTCCTGTTACAATGTCCATAGACAGAAAAGTGCATTCGCAGCATTACTTGTGCCTCTACCATGCTTGCTCTCCATCTTGGTACTCATGTGTTATGCCAGTTATTTAGACAATCATTACTGTGTTAATGTCATTTATAGTGGGTAGCATGAGCTGTACACTGACTACTCTAAATTGTTCAGTATAGAGCTCCTGGACATGATGCCATGCAATACCAGGGGTGTCAAACTCATTTTAGCTCAGGGGCCTCATGGAGGAAAATCTGTGCACACGCGGGCCGGACTATTAAAAACATGGCATAACAACTAAAAAATAAAGACAACTTCAGATTATTTTCTGTGTCTTACTTTGGCCAAAAATAGAACAAACACATTCTGAAAATATTACAATAAAAATATAGAAAAAAAGACCAGCAACGGTAAAGTTTAGATCCATGAAGGTAAGAAGAAAGTGAATAAATGTTTATAACTGTATACGTTTACGTATGCATACAAATGTGTTTTCTTTTGCATTAATTTTTTTAATTATTTTAATTAAGTAACATTTATGACAACCTTTTTCCAAAACACAATATAGAATGTGAGATATAACAGGATAATGCATACATTTATCATTTGTTTTCAATACGGTAACAAAAAAAAGTGGGACCCTAAAAATTTACTGTGGTACTCCATTTTTATGACTTGATGGGGTCCCTGGCACCCCATTTTGAAAATTCCTAGCGCCGACACTGATGGAGTATTGGCGCGTGCAAAACAGCAGCAGGCGGCCGTGGCCTGGGTGGCCGGTTCTAATACTAATCAAATATCATCCCGGGGGCCATAGATAATTAATTTGTGGGCCGGATATGGCCCGCGGGCCTTGACTTTGACACTTAAGCATTACACAATGCATCACGTGGAATCAAAACAACGCCATAATGCAGCTCGCTGCTCACAGGCGGACCAAGGTGCCGTGGTGCTATGAATAAAGTCACCTTAGACTTAGACTTAGAAAATCTTTATTGTCCCTGAGGGGCAATTTGGTTTGCAGCAGTAGTCATTAAAACAAGGTACAACAGTAAAAACAAGGTACAAATATATAAAATACATACAACAAGCCTGGCCATACACCAACTCTGCCTTGGGGGAAGTCCGAAGCCCCAGCATGACCCAAGGAAATTTGTCTACCCAAGCGCTGTCTTTTAGGGACGCCCTGAGCTTCATTGATCGGTGAAACCGCTCACACATACCATTGGCCTGTGGGTGATACGCTGTTGTGTGGTGGAGTTTCACTCCCAAGCTCTCCGCCACAGCAGTCTAGAGCTCAGAAGTGAACTGGGAGCCCCGGTCGGGTGATATGTCTGACGGTGTACCGAAACGGGTAACCCAGGTCCCAATGAACGTGCGCCTCACCTCTGTGGACGTCAGAGGTACTGCCTCAGGCCAGCGGGTGGTCCTGTCGACCATCGTGAGGAGGTTTGTGACGTGAAGATAGGAGAGGCCCGACCAGGTCCACGTTGACATGGTCAAAACGGCACACCGGAACCGTAAACGGTGCCAGTGGAGCCTGTGTGTGGCAGTGCACTTTTGAGGGCTGGCATGCCACGCATGTGGCAGCCCAGTCCCTAACGTCCTTTTTCAGTCCACGCCAGACAATTTTTGCAGCTACCAGCCGCTGGGACGGTTTCCTCCCAGGGTGGGAAAAGCCTTGGATCGAGTCGAACACCCGCCGCCTCCAAATGGCGGGCACAAGGGGCCGGGGCCGACCGGTAGCGACGTCACAAAGGAGCGTAACCCCTGTGTCCTCAAATGGAACCTCAGACAACCGTAGCCCTGTGGCTGGAGCCTTCAGAGCTCGGATGTCTGAGTCGTCGGCTTGGTCAACTGCCATTTGTGCAAAATCCAGCCCCACATCGACAGCGCCCGTGACAGCTCGGTAGAGGCAGTCCGCAACGACATTGCTCTTACCAGCAAGAGAGGTGCCTCTGTTGCCGAGCCGACCACGGTTCGGCCATCTTGGCCATCGCGAAAGAGAGGGGTTTGTGGTCCACAAAAGCTGTGAAAGGCTGTCCTTCAAGCAGCGAACGGAAATGACGTTTGGTCAGATAAAGGCAGAGGAGCTCACGATCAAATGTGCTATATTTCCGCTCGCAGGGGCACAACTGCCTGCTAAAGAAAGCCAAAGGTTGCCAAGTGCCACCCACCCACTGCTCATGCACTGCACCTATAGCATAGTCTGACGCGTCCGTAGTGATTGTAATAGGAGCATCAGGTAATGGGTGTGCTAGCAGGGTAGCTAGCATTAGCTAGAGCAGACTTGACCCCCACAAAAGCACTGTGCCCCGCATCAGACCAGTCCACCATGTGCTTGGGAGCAGCCCCTTTAAGAGCATCATACAGCGGTCGCATGAGATCAGCTGCCCGGGGGATGAAACGATGGTAAAAATGTACCATGCCAAGGAACTCCTGAAGCGCCTTAACCGTGAGCGGGCGGGGGAAGTTTGTGACGGCAGCAACCATCGCTGGAAGGGGAACTGCCCCGCACTTCGTGACGCGATGTCCAAGGAAATCGATTACGGACAACCCGAACTGGCACTTAACAATGAGCGTGTGTTGGCTTAGGCGCTGAAAAAGGGTCTTGAGGTGGGTAATATGCTCGACCTGAGGGATGTCGTCCAAGTAGACAAACAGAAACGGCAAGTCACGTAAAACAGAGTCCATCAGTCGCTGGAAAGTCTGTGCGGCGCTCTTAAGGCCAAAAGGCATCCGTAAAAATTAGAACAGTCCAAATGGGGTGATGACCGTTGTCTTTGGGATATCAGAGGGGTGGACCGGCACCTAATGATAGCCCCTGACGAGCTATACCCATGAAAAAACAGTTTTCCCAGCCAGTTTGGCGGAAAAATCCTGTATGTAGGGGACCGGATAAAGGTCCGGGGTAGTTGCATCGTTGAGTCTGCGGTAATCACCGCATGGCCGCCAACCACCCCCACGCTTCTCCACCATGTGGAGGGGCGACGCCCACGGGCTGTCTGAGCGGCAAATGATCTCGAGGCGTTCCATGGTCTCGAATTCAGCTCTAGCGATGGAGGGCTTTGTAAGGTCCAGGCACCGGGCTCG